>NW_020825363.1:0-55582 GCF_003286085.1 Drosophila persimilis
GGGTGGCGTGAATCGAAGTGAGTGCCGCAGGCGGCCACCAACACGAACTAGACCAAAGTCATCTATGAAAGCGAGAGCAAGATGATTCTGCTGGGAGCCTCGACGCAGTTCACTTTCCGCACAGCAATGTACTTATGTGCCCGTTGAACGATGCGACATAATAATCCTTTGCTAAGGTACTCAGACGAGAGATCCGTACATCGTCCTACGATGACTTTCTGAACGTAACCAAAAATGCGCATCATGACTCCAAATGAGTTGTGCTAACGAAAGTGTATGAAAACGGTGAGTGTGTGAAATAGCTTGGCTTGAATGGTGGAGGAATAGACATAAGCAGATCATTAACGAAAGACCAGATGTGGTAGCCGCAGAGCCGTCGAATACGACCCTCAGATTTGTTGTGGAGCTGTTCTCTTTGATGACGCAATGATGTAGCAAAATATTTGCACTTGTGCCCATCTTCCTGGGGCACCAGAGACATATTCCGCGTATTCCCCTGAGGTAAGCGAGCGTTGGCGATGGTTGACGAAGTATTCCTCGCAGTGAAGTTCCTCCTTTGTTGCCCTAGCGATTGGCTCAAAGATGTCCTTCACTCCCAAATTGACGAACCAATCCTTACACACCTTTCTATTAATTAATAACTGTAGTGGTATTTTTATTTTGATTGCCTTAGTTTCTTAGTAAGTTTTAGTGGTAATTTTCCTCGAATGTTATCTCTAGCTATCTTTTCTTGCATGTTTGCGTTTGGTTCGGCTACGCACCGTGCGTCATGCGGCAGCGCCCCTAAATCCGCGATTTCAGAACGAGATCCACCGAGATATCTTCAGTTAAGAAGGTAGCATCTCCTATGCCAGAGACAGCAGTAAGCGATTTAGTTTTACGCAGTTGAAGCTGATTAGCTATACGAGTAGTTACGAAATGCAATTGCGAGTCCGAGTCCAACAATGCGCGACATGGTATGAAATCCAGCGCTGTTTTTGACGAGAACGACGACGGTGGCTAATAGAACAGGCTCAAACGGACGCTAGAATATATAACTAGCGGCGAGGAGGGCGACAATGCAACCATGGCGGTATGATTTGGCTGTGGCTCGATTGAAGAAACAGTATGGAATGTCTCTGTTAGACGAAGAAAAATGCAGAAGAGTGTGGTGCTTCGATTGACAAGTACAGCACGGACCTGATTTACAATCTTTCACGTGATGACCCTTCGTAGGCAATTGACGCATAACAAGACCCTCTTTGTGTAATTGTGACGATCATTCGATAGATTTTTCCACCGTTGACAACTGGCGATCATATGGTTCGTGCCTTCACAGAACACACTGGAAACATGAGCGCATGATGCTACAAACGATTTTCATGATGCGTACTCGCGGTTTTCCCTGACCCGGTTGCCAACCTGACCATGTTGCCCTTGCATGGAGTGGTGAATGCCTACGACATCTTTGTTCCAGAAAGGCAGATATTTCTCCCAGGATGGAAGATTTTGATTCGACGACGCTGCTTCCTATTTAACTTGAGGAAGCAAGTGGACGATGATGCAATCAGCTATTTCCTCCTTAGTTGCCAGCGCTTCCAACGCGTGAAGATGTGAGGTGGCGGCGTCCGTTAAGCGCCCGCAGCTGAACACAGATGAGTCCCCACTCGCCAGCCCAAATATTTCTCTAATGTGTGCCTGTAGAATGAGACGTTTATTAGCCAATCGTTTTTTGAGAATATCTAATTGCAATTATTGTAATTAGCCTCGCTCATCTTCAACGAACTAATGGTGTCCAACGCCGCTCCGCTCAAACAAGACTGCAAATGCTATAATTTCTCGATAGAAGTCAGTTCAGCTTCACTATCAATAACAGCTGTGGACATGGCATAGAATATAGGTCCACTCTGTATAGTCTCCGCTGAACTTGGGCAGCTGCAGCTGTGGCAAGCGCAATCGACTGGCTATGTACATAATGGATTGGGATTCACTTGGGTTCATTTGAAACGTGGAACAATGCGTGGCTTGCGAACTCTGGCCCAACTCACGCTGAAGAATGGTCCTCAAAGATAAGATGGACGAGTCCAATTTTCCAGGTGGTGTGGCCACAATAAAATTCATTTAAGCTTCGTCAATGATTTTAAACAATCCTCGCAGATCATCCATTTCGCGTAGCTTTTCACGATCCATCTCTGTTCGTATGGACTCTAGCCTGTCCAAAATGGCTCTAGCCCTTAGCCTCCTGAAGGAAATCCAAGATGCAAGGAATTGGGTGCTGGCTGCGTTAGCACTAAACCTTTCATCAGATAGAGCATCGCCAACTTTCACAGTATTACTGTCATTGCGCATAGCCACCGATTCACTCCTTCTATTATTTTTTTTCTTGCCCATGGTTTCGGCTATAGTCTGTTAACGCGGAGTGTATAAGTCGATCAGAGTTAAATAAAATGATGCAACGCGCTAGTTCAAACGAGTTCAAAACTTGTTGGCGTTCACTTTTGCTGCACTTTTTATGTATTATGTCCATAACGTATGCGCGCCAAAGCAACGAAGCGACGACCGAAAAGAACCAACAGTTATGCACAAGCGAACGAGTTCAAGTTGTGCAGACGGTCAAGAGAGCTGACTGAACAAACGACGGAGGAGGCAAGAAACTATCGGACCACGCTTAGATCTCTATGCGACGAAAGAGAAGCGAAACGAAATGTTAAGTTCACAATGTTCGTCCTTTGCGTGGGCGGAAGGGGGTGTGTGCGAAATTTTGACACAAAACGGTCAAGGTCCGATATCAAAGGAGTGTGGATACCGAATTTGGTTGCTCTAGCTTTTATAGTCTCTGAGATCCTTGAACTCATATTTTGCAATAGGCAAAGCCGACCATGAAACCTGTGTGTTAGAGAGACACGCGAGAGAGAGAAATTGTTTTCTTGATTCTGTCTTTTATAAGATTATACGATCTGGTTCTGATTTGCATTCTAGAAGCATCTAGTCATCCCATTACGATTTCAGCGTTTTCAGTTTTCCTGTATCTTTGAAATGTGGATTGCCACAGATTTTTTGCCCTATGTGGTGGTGAAGTGGACGAGGCAAAGTTTTGAAATATACTTGTAACAGTGACAAGTATTCTCTAGCTCCTGTAGTCTTTGAGCACTAGGCGCTGATAGGGACGGACAGACGACGGACGGACGGACAGACGGAGAGACAGACAGGGCTCAATCGACTCGGCTATTGATGCTGATCAAGAACTATATATACTTTATGGGGTCGGAAACGTTCTGGACGTTACACACAGCCACTTTTACCACAAATCTAATATACCCCCAATACTCATTTGAGTAATCGGGTCTAATTACACCGTTGTTAAGGTTACAATTTGGATTTTATTGTCCGATATTGTTTGTGTTTTTGTTAGAGGCCGTGGCCGTGAACTTAGACTTTGGTGTTAGGCGCTTCGACGATGAAGACCGACTGTCTTGAAGAGTACTGACCATATTACCTTAAATAGTACTGACCGACTGTCTGACCGAAGCGTCGAAGCAGGTGGGATTATAAGAAGTAAGAACGTTACATATGTGTGTGCGTGTATGCACTGAGAGCGTACATGGGATGAACGCGATAATAGATATTAAGAGATATGTTCTTGACGTTACTTAAGGGCTATTCCACGGCTGCTTGCTCCGAACACGGTCATTACGTTTTTGTAATTTTTATATTTTTAACTTTTAATCACGTTATAGTTTTCTACATGTTGTGCATAAGTTTTGAAAATAAAACAGGTCGAATTTAAAACTCATCTGCCTAAGCCTTTACGACGGCTATGGGCTCCGTTTCCGATCGCCTCAAACTGAATTAAGAAAATATTTTGATTGTCTTGTGATATTTACAATTTGTTTATTCCAGAATCAATAAATGCCAAAATGAACAAAAACACGTCGACTCTGGAGGACGCATAAGCACTATCTCGAAGGTTCCATATACCCATTCGGATAACGTAGTGCCATATTGGCCTATGTGTATCCCCAAGAGTGGCGTCCGGGCTAATCTAGCCTAAATATTGAGCATGAAAAAAATTGAATCTCTATGAATGTCCTAAATGTATCAGGGCGTATTGATAGCGCCTCATATTTGGAATAGGAAAATTTACTTACCTTAGCTGGAAAATGGGAGCCAGTACTTCCAGTATTAACTATCCTAACGTCGCATCATCAGGAGCTGCACTTAATAGTACCGGAAACTCTAATGGAAACATATCGGTGCTGCTGCCCATGAGCATGGCAGGTATGGTCACAGCAGGAGCGGTTGGTATGACGACTGGCAGTGGTACTGGTATCAGTGGCGCACAGTACCATCGAGATCAAAGACGAAAGCGTGTAACTGGTTTTGCGACGCTTAAGAGAAAGTTTATACGTAGACGACGTTCGTCAAAAGCATATGATCACGCTCGCGTTCTACGAGATTTTGTGTCAGACTGGGCACCTATGGAGCTGGCAGCTCTGTGCGAGGAGTTCGAAGCCTTGTCGGCTTTAAGAGACTTATCGGTTAGAATGAAAACATTTATTGTTTGTCTATTAGTTTTTTAAACATCATATATTTATAGGTGCAAGCTGAATTGGCGCGACCTCCGGCAGCAACATACAAACAAGACCTTGCTGCTCTTACGATCTAAATTTTTGCACTGATTGTGATCTTGTTTTTCGCGGGACTATTTTCCCGGTGCACAGATCAATATTATCAGCTCGTTGCTCCTATTTCCGCGACTTACTCGCAGGTTGTCCTGGTTTCGGAGCGCGTATATGTCTTGAACTGCCCACTTCGCCTATTGACGTGCCGCTTTTCTCTTCCCTATTGCGTTATTTATATACTGGCGATATGTGTCCGCATGATCCGAACATCGAAATCACAGTGTTGCGTCAGCTGGGAGACGACTTTGGCTCACCAAATCCTCTGGATCATGATCTTCGCTATTTGTTGGAGACTGGCGACTACGCAGATGCGGCACTTGTTTTCACAGCAGATGGTAACAACGACAATCTGCGACAAGACTCGGGTACCTCGGAGTACGGGTTTCGACCAAAGATCGAACTTCCATGCCATAAAGCTATTTTGAGTGCGCGCTCACCCTTTTTTCGTAATTTAATTGCGCGTCGAACGCGCAACATTGATGAGTACGTTGAACGTTCCTTACACGTGCCCACGCGAATTGTATTAGACGAAAGCGTTATACCGAAGAGATATGCGCGTGTACTGTTGCAAGCGATTTACCTGGACGTTGTTGATTTGACACTGATCTTACGCGGTGTTGGATCGGGTACGTCGGCAGGATCACTAGGGGAAGTGCATGCCTTAACCAACACAGGAAGAGTTCGTCCAACGACACTGGAGGAAGCTATGGAGCTTTACCAGATTGGTCGGTTTTTAGAGCTTGATATTTTGGCGCAAGGCTGTGAGGATTTAATACTCGAGTGGCTGTCCCTTGATACTTTACCAACAATTTTAAAGTGGGGTTGCCAACCCCATGGCTCCGCGTGGGTGTTTAGACAAGCATGTCAGTACCTACGAGAAGAATTTACCGTTATTAGCACCTCACCTGTCCTGCACCAACTAGATAAAAAGCAACTGTTACATGTTCTGCAGAGTAATTTTTTACAAGCTTCTGAGCTAGAGATTCTGCAGGCTGTTCTTAAATGGGGAGAACAGGAGCTCATTCGCCGTATGGAAGATCGTGAACCAAACTTGTTGTCACACACAGCTCACTCAGTTGCTCGCAAGGGCGTAAAAAAACGTGATTTGAGTGATGTAGAGCTGCGAGACATCATCGCAGAATTATTGCCTTTAGTGCGCATAGACCATGTTTTACCACCACATAGTGAGATACTCGGCCAAGCAATTCGTCGAGGTCTTGTCAGCACGCCACCTTCACATATGATTGGAGATGAACGAGAAAATTTACGTATCAATGCCTGGATACGTAGTGGTAGTAATCAGGGACTCTTTGTAAGACCACGTCTCTTTATGCCGTATTTTGAGGAAGTAAAGGCCTTGTTGAAGGATCGATTATCTTCATCTCACCACCAGGTGGAACTAATGCGTATGCGTAGGTCACGACACCCGCCAGATATTCCTGATACCTTGTATATGGTGTCCCACATGAATGCAGCGGCTAATAATGGACTTTGTAGTGTTGTTAATCGTGCTATTCATGAAAATATTGACATGATGGTAGGGTCGGCTGTTATACCAGCACCGGATAACCAAACTTTATTGGCAATGCGTAAACGCGAAAATAAACTTCGCCAGTCACCTATGTGCCAGCGTGCATTGCTACTGCCACTTTCATCAAAACATGAAATTGAACGACAAATTCGGCTTCGGGTCGTGAGAGAGTTTAACCTCCCTGATGAAGTATCTGATATTCTGGAAAGCTCACACCAATCCAGCCAGAAAAGTGATGATGTTCACAAAGAAAATCCGTGTGGAGTTGCGTCCACTACTCAAAGCGAGGACAATTTGCTTGAAGATGAAGATCAAAGCCCACCGCCATCACCAGCGGCTACTGGCTCAGTTCCGCGAAACACAACCGTTGGATCTTCTTTTTTATCGTCCTCGTCAATGGGATCGTCAGCATCATCAATCTGTGGCACCGATGGAGTACACCCCTATTATAGCCGAAATCTCACTTTTCCGCGTCACCAATCAAATGGTCTTTTTGGTGTAGCCAGTATTTTATCAACCAACTCTGGTCCTGCGCTTCAGTGTAGCTATGCACGTATTTCAGCGTCAGCGCGTCCACGAAATGAACTGCCGGCGTTAATAACTGAAGGGGACTTTCGATTTCCGCATGGAAATAGCTTGGGCTTGGATATTAGTGTTGAGAACGGCGCATGTGCTTTGGACTCTGGAAATAGTCATCTTTCAGATATGATGCCGGATGTGGCTATGGCCACCGCATCGTTAGGTCAGCTTCATTTGTCGAATAGTACTGGAAATACTAGCGGCCGTAGCGTCGGCAGCAATAACGACATGCCAGAAAGTTTACAATTAGATTTGGGGGATGGTCCAAGCCCTCGCGTAGTTGGAAACGTTCCAAGTGCACTGACCTTGCGAAGTATACACGTAAGTATTTCCTTTTCGGTATTTATCCTAAAATAAAAATTTTCCATTAATTTTAGCACGCTCTGCCACAAAGCAACTATCACCGCTTCGTGCAGCGCTCTAGTTCGCCATTTGATATGATGCGTCATGGACAGTTATCGCCCACATCACACCCTCCAAATCCTGGGTCATTTAACTCTGGACCACCCAGGTTTTTATAGAGGTTGCAAGTGGGCACAGATCCGGGGCACGTTATTTTGGCATGCCTTTCTGAACAAAAATTAAACTAAAAATGTAATTTAACAATCTAGATAAATAAAATAAACTATTAAATAAAGCTTACGGAATTTTTCTTTCGGCAAGGGCTTTAAATTAGATAGTATGTATAATGCTAAAAATACTTAAGTATGTATATTATCTCTGGTATTTGCGAAGAAAAAACCAGTTTAAGTAATTTGTTTATTACATCTGCAACCCTTTTGCACCTTTGTTACTCGTTGACCCTAGTAGTTGGCAGATTACAACACACAATAAATTGACCTTCCTTGCCGAATCCAACCCATCATAAACTTAAGTCGTCGAATGCTTTACCCGTTTAATCTGTCGAAATGTACAAATTAACTAGACTGAAGATACCTCTTGGTCATATGGTCATATATTTCAGATGTTTTAGATTTTATATAGAAAGATATCTCTCTAGTGAAAGGGAGGTACTGAAGTAGTGTATCTTTCAGCGTCTGGCTCGAATTGGGAGTGTGAGATCGCTCCCCTGCGGTTGGCCGAGGTTTTTTCGTTCTATCAAGTTCCACCAATAGACTGAGCAAGACAAACAAAATAAATGTATGGGACCATATAGTCTGGAAGTGCCAGCTGAAGTTATATACATATGTATATTCATAAATGCAGGTTTCAAGCCAGCCAGATCCAAAGCGGACGGAAGAAGGCGCCGACGCCGTCTCGTAGCGCAGAAGGGGAGCGGCGCTCAATCAGCATGGCCAATCCGAGATAGGGGTGGGCGAAGCCAAGAAGCTGCGGATGCAGCACGCCAGAGATTTCTACTTTCACCCAATAAGCGCAGAGAAGGACCATTAAAAGCCGTTGCAAGGCGTGGCAAGGCGAATGGGACATGAACTGTAACCTGGAAAAAAAACAGCTAACTATCATACCCTAACAAACCATACACTATATTAAAACTAGTCTTTAGTCTTTAGTCAACACATATGTAGCTATACCCCCAAACCATAATGGCCATAATTGGATAGCGAACCGACATTGTACATACATAAATCAGTCAAAAATTTCATAAAGCCCATAAACTTTATTATAAAGGTTATTATTATTAGGATTATATTTGGTTTTGTTATACCCGATACTCAAAATGAGTATTGTGGAGATTTGTGGTGAAAATAGATGTGTGTAACGTCCAGAAGGAATCGTTTCCGACCCCATAAAGTATATATATTCTTGATCACCATCAATAGCCGAGTCGATTGAGCCCTGTCTGTCTGTCCGTCTGTCCGTCCCTATTAGCGCCTAGTGCTCAAAGACTATAAGAGCTAGAGCAACGACATTTTATATCTAGACTTCTGTGATATGTCACTGTTACAAGCCCTCACAAAGGGCGAAAATCTGTGGCATCCACAATTTTAGAGATACGAGAAAACAGAAAATGTTGAATCGCAGAGGATGACTATATCTTCTAGAATGCAAAATCAGAACCAGATCGTATAATTATTATAGCCAGAATCAAGAAAACAGTTTCATTCTTTCTCGCTCTGTCTTTCTCTAACACACAGGTTTCATGGTCGGCTTTGCTTATTGCAAAATATGAGTTAAAGGATCTCAGACACTATAAAAGCTAGAGAAACCAAATTTGGTATACACACTCCTGTGATATCGGAACTTGACCGTTTTATGTCAAAATTTCGCCACACCGCCTTCCGCCCCTGCAAAGGACGAAAATCTGGGGCATCCACAATCTCAGAGACTATTTAGGCTAGAGCAACCAAATGTGGTATTCACACTCCTGTTCGAACTCACTGTTAAACGAATATCTCGCCCCACCCCCCTCCGCTCCCACAAAAGAGGAAAATCTGTGGCATCCACAATATTGAAGAAACGAGATCGGATCATTTTTGTAGGCAAAAGGAAGAAATTAATTTGCAGTGGCTACGCAGCGCCCGACGACACGCTCAGACTGATTTTCTGTCTCTCTCGCACGCACTCTTTGTCGTGTCGTTCAATAATAGCGGCGTCTGCCGGAGGAGAGCCATACTGACTAAGTATCGGGTATATAGGTATAGTTGCGGTCTCCGCAGCAACTCAAAACGTTGCCCCTCGTTTTGTAATTTAATTGATGTATTGATAATTTGTAAACATTGATGAGTGCGTTGAACGTTCCTTTCACGTGCCCACGCGAATTGTATTAGACGAAATATTATACCGTTAACCTGGACATTATTGATTTGACACTGATTTTACGCGGTGTTGGATCGGGTACGTCGGCAGGATCACTAGGGGAAATGCATGCCTTAACCAACACAGGAAAAGTGCGTCCAACGACACTAGAGGAAGCTATGGAGCTTTACCAGATTGGTCGGTTTTTAGAGATTGATATTTTGGCGCAAGGCTGTGAGGATTTAATACTCGATGTCCCTTGGTACTTTACCAACAATTTTAAAGTGGGGTTGCCAACCCCATGGCTCCGCGTGGGTGTTTGGACAAGCATGTCAGTACCTACGAGAAGAATTTACCGTTATTAGCACCTCACCTGTCCTGCACCAACTAGATAAAAAGCAACTGTTACATGTTCTGCAGAGTAATTTTTTACAAGCTTCTGAGCTAGAGATTCTGCAGGCTGTTCTTAAATGGGGAGAACAGGAGCTCATTCGCCGTATGGAAGATCGTGAACCAAACTTGTTGTCACACACAGCTCACTCAGTTGCTCGCAAGGGCGTAAAAAAAACGTGATTTGAGTGATGTAGAGCTGCGAGACATCATCGCAGAATTATTGCCTTTAGTGCGCATAGACCATGTTTTACCACCACATAGTGAGATACTCGGCCAAGCAATTCGTCGAGGTCTTGTCAGCACGCCACCTTCACATATGATTGGAGATGAACGAGAAAATTTACGTATCAATGCCTGGATACGTAGTGGTAGTAATCAGGGACTCTTTGTAAGACCACGTCTCTTTATGCCGTATTTTGAGGAAGTAAAGGCCTTGTTGAAGGATCGATTATCTTCATCTCACCACCAGGTGGAACTAATGCGTATGCGTAGGTCACGACACCCGCCAGATATTCCTGATACCTTGTATATGGTGTCCCACATGAATGCAGCGGCTAATAATGGACTTTGTAGTGTTGTTAATCGTGCTATTCATGAAAATATTGACATGATGGTAGGGTCGGCTGTTATACCAGCACCGGATAACCAAACTTTATTGGCAATGCGTAAACGCGAAAATAAACTTCGCCGGTCACCTATGTGCCAGCGTGCATTGCTACTGCCACTTTCATCAAAACATGAAATTGAACGACAAATTCGGCTTCGGGTCGTGAGAGAGTTTAACCTCCTTGATGAAGTATCTGATATTCTGGAAAGCTCACACCAATCCAGCCAGAAAAGTGATGATGTTCACAAAGAAAATCCGTGTGGAGTTGCGTCCACTACTCAAAGCGAGGACAATTTGCTTGAAGATGAAGATCAAAGCCCACCGCCATCACCAGCGGCTACTGGCTGAGTTCCGCGAAACACAACCGTTGGATCTTCTTTTTTATCGTCCTCGTCAATGGGATCGTCAGCATCATCAATCTGTGGCACCGATGGAGTACACCCCTATTATAGCCGAAATCTCACTTTTCCGCGTCCCCAATCAAATGGTCTTTTTGGTGTAGCCAGTATTTTAGCAACCAACTCTGGTCCTGCGCTTCAGTGTAGCTATGCACGTATTTCAGCGTCAGCGCGTCCACGAAATGAACTGCCGGCGTTAATAGCTGAAGGGGACTTTCGATTTCCGCATGGAAATAGCTTGGGCTTGGATATTAGTGTTGAGAACGGCGCATGTGCTTTGGACTCTGGAAATAGTCATCTTTCAGATATGATGCCGGATGTGGCTATGGCCACCGCATCGTTAGGTCAGCTTCATTTGTCGAATAGTACTGGAAATACTAGCGGCCATAGCGTCGGCAGCAATAACGACATGCCAGAAAGTTTATAATTAGATTTGGGGGATGGTCCAAGCCCTCGCGTAGTTGGAAACGTTCCAAGTGCACTGACCTTGCGAAGTATACACGTAAGTATTTCCTTTTCGGTATTTATCCTAAAATAAAAATTTTCCATTAATTTTAGCACGCTCTGCCACAAAGCAACTATCACCGCTTCGTGCAGCGCTCTGGTTCGCCATTTGATATGATGCGTCATGGACAGTTATCGCCCACATCACACCCTCCAAATCCTGGGTCATTTAACTCTGGACCACCCAGGTTTTTATAGAGGTTGCAAGTGGGCCCAGATCCGGGGCACTTTATTTTGGCATGCCTTTCTGAACAAAAATTAAACTAAAAATGTAATTTAACAATCTAGATAAATAAAATAAACTATTAAATAAAGCTTACGGAATTTTTCTCTTCGGCAAGGGCTTAAAATTAGATAGTATGTATAATGTTAAAAATACTTAAGTATGTATATTATCTCTGGTATTTGCGAAGAAAAAACCAGTTTAAGTAATTTGTTTATTACATCTGCAACCCTTTTGCACCTTTGTTACTCGTTGACCCTAGTAGTTGGCAGATTACAACACACAATAAATTGACCTTCCTTGCCAAATCCAACCCATCATAAACTTAAGTCGTCGAATGCTTTACCCGTTTAATCTGTCGAAATGTATAAATTAACTAGACTCAAGATACCTCTTGGTCATATGGTCATATATTTCAGATGTTTTAGATTTTATATAGAAAGATATCTCTCTAGTGAAAGGGAGGTACTGAAGTAGTGTATCTTTCAGCGTCTGGCTCGAATTGGGAGTGTGAGATCGCTCCCCTGCGGTTGGCCGAGGTTTTTTCGTTCTATCAAGTTCCACCAATAGACTGAGCAAGACAAACAAAATAAATGTATGGGACCATATAGTCTGGAAGTGCCAGCTGAAGTTATATACATATGTATATTCATAAATGCAGGTTTCAAGCCAGCCAGATCCAAAGCGGACGGAAGAAGGCGCCGACGCCGTCTCGTAGCGCAGAAGGGGAGCGGCGCTCAATCAGCATGGCCAATCCGAGATAGGGGTGGGCGAAGCCAAGAAGCTGCGGATGCAGCACGCCAGAGATTTCTACTTTCACCCAATAAGCGCAGAGAAGGACCATTAAAAGCCGTTGCAAGGCGTGGCAAGGCGAATGGGACATGAACTGTAACCTGGAAAAAAAACAGCTAACTATCATACCCTAACAAACCATACACTATATTAAAACTAGTCTTTAGTCTTTAGTCAACACATATGTAGCTATACCCCCAAACCATAATGGCCATAATTGGATAGCGAACCGACATTGTACATACATAAATCAGTCAAAAATTTCATAAAGCCCATAAACTTTATTATAAAGGTTATTATTAGGATTATATTAGGTTTTGTTATACCCGATACTCAAAATGAGTATTGTGGAGATTTGTGGTGAAAATAGATGTGTGTAACGTCCAGAAGGAATCGTTTCCGACCCCATAAAGTATATATATTCTTGATCACCATCAATAGCCGAGTCGATTGAGCCCTGTCTGTCTGTCCGTCTGTCCGTCCCTATTAGCGCCTAGTGCTCAAAGACTATAAGAGCTAGAGCAACGACATTTTATATCTAGACTTCTGTGATATGTCACTGTTACAAGCCCTCACAAAGGGCGAAAATTTGTGGCATCCACAATTTTAGAGATACGAGAAAACAGAAAATGTTGAATCGCAGAGGATGACTATATCTTCTAGAATGCAAAATCAGAACCAGATCGTATAATTATTATAGCCAGAATCAAGAAAACAATTTCATTCTTTCTCGCTCTGTCTTTCTCTAACACACAGGTTTCATGGTCGGCTTTGCTTATTGCAAAATATGAGTTAAAGGATCTCAGACACTATAAAAGCTAGAGAAACCAAATTTGGTATACACACTCCTGTGATATCGGAACTTGACCGTTTTATGTCAAAATTTCGCCACACCGCCTTCCGCCCCTGCAAAGGACGAAAATCTGGGGCATCCACAAATCTCAGAGACTATTAAGGCTAGAGCAACCAAATGTGGTATTCACACTCCTGTTCGAACTCACTGTTAAACGTATATCTCGCCCCACCCCCCTCCGCTCCCACAAAAGAGGAAAATCTGTGGCATCCACAATATTGAAGAAACGAGATCGGATCATTTTTGTAGGCAAAAGGAAGAAATTAATTTGCAGTGGCTACGCAGCGCCCGACGACACGCTCAGACTGATTTTCTGTCTCTCTCGCACGCACTCTTTGTCGTGTCGTTCAATAATAGCGGCGTCTGCCGGAGGAGAGCCATACTGACTAAGTATCGGGTATATAGGTATAGTTGCGGTCTCGGCAGCAACTCAAAACGTTGCCCCTCGTTTTGTAATTTAATTGATGTATTGATAATTTGTAAACATTGATGAGTGCGTTGAACGTTCCTTTCACGTTCCCACGCGAATTGTATTAGACGAAATATTATACCGTTAACCTGGACATTATTGATTTGACACTGATTTTACGCGGTGTTGGATCGGGTACGTCGGCAGGATCACTAGGGGAAATGCATGCCTTAACCAACACAGGAAAAGTGCGTCCAACGACACTAGAGGAAGCTATGGAGCTTTACCAGATTGGTCGGTTTTTAGAGATTGATATTTTGGCGCAAGGCTGTGAGGATTTAATACTCGATGTCCCTTGGTACTTTACCAACAATTTTAAAGTGGGGTTGCCAACCCCATGGCTCCGCGTGGGTGTTTGGACAAGCATGTCAGTACCTACGAGAAGAATTTACCGTTATTAGCACCTCACCTGTCCTGCACCAACTAGATAAAAAGCAACTGTTACATGTTCTGCAGAGTAATTTTTTACAAGCTTCTGAGCTAGAGATTCTGCAGGCTGTTCTTAAATGGGGAGAACAGGAGCTCATTCGCCGTATGGAAGATTGTGAACCAAACTTGTTGTCACACACAGCTCACTCAGTTGCTCGCAAGGGCGTAAAAAAAACGTGATTTGAGTGATGTAGAGCTGCGAGACATCATCGCAGAATTATTGCCTTTAGTGCGCATAGACCATGTTTTACCACCACATAGTGAGATACTCGGCCAAGCAATTCGTCGAGGTCTTGTCAGCACGCCACCTTCACATATGATTGGAGATGAACGAGAAAATTTACGTATCAATGCCTGGATACGTAGTGGTAGTAATCAGGGACTCTTTGTAAGACCACGTCTCTTTATGCCGTATTTTGAGGAAGTAAATGCCTTGTTGAAGGATCGATTATCTTCATCTCACCACCAGGTGGAACTAATGCGTATGCGTAGGTCACGACACCCGCCAGATATTCCTGATACCTTGTATATGGTGTCCCACATGAATGCAGCGGCTAATAATGGACTTTGTAGTGTTGTTAATCGTGCTATTCATGAAAATATTGACATGATGGTAGGGTCGGCTGTTATACCAGCACCGGATAACCAAACTTTATTGGCAATGCGTAAACGCGAAAATAAACTTCGCCAGTCACCTATGTGCCAGCGTGCATTGCTACTGCCACTTTCATCAAAACATGAAATTGAATGACAAATTCGGCTTCGGGTCGTGAGAGAGTTTAACCTCCCTGATGAAGTATCTGATATTCTGGAAAGCTCACACCAATCCAGCCAGAAAAGTGATGATGTTCACAAAGAAAATCCGTGTGGAGTTGCGTCCACTACTCAAAGCGAGGACAATTTGCTTGAAGATGAAGATCAAAGCCCACCACCATCACCAGCGGCTACTGGCTGAGTTCCGCGAAACACAACCGTTGGATCTTCTTTTTTATCGTCCTCGTCAATGGGATCGTCAGCATCATCAATCTGTGGCACCGATGGAGTACACCCCTATTATAGCCGAAATCTCACTTTTCCGCGTCACCAATCAAATGGTCTTTTTGGTGTAGCCAGTATTTTAGCAACCAACTCTGGTCCTGCGCTTCAGTGTAGCTATGCACGTATTTCAGCGTCAGCGCGTCCACGAAATGAACTGCCGGCGTTAATAACTGAAGGGGACTTTCGATTTCCGCATGGAAATATCTTGGGCTTGGATATTAGTGTTGAGAACGGCGCATGTGCTTTGGACTCTGGAAATAGTCATCTTTCAGATATGATGCCGGATGTGGCTATGGCCACCGCATCGTTAGGTCAGCTTCATTTGTCGAATAGTACTGGAAATACTAGCGGCCGTAGCGTCGGCAGCAATAACGACATGCCAGAAAGTTTACAATTAGATTTGGGGGATGGTCCAAGCCCTCGCGTAGTTGGAAACGTTCCAAGTGCACTGACCTTGCGAAGTATTCACGTAAGTATTTCCTTCTCGGTATTTATCCTAAAATAAAAATTTTCCATTAATTTTAGCACGCTCTGCCACAAAGCAACTATCACCGCTTCGTGCAGCGCTCTAGTTCGCCATTTGATATGATGCGTCATGGACAGTTATCGCCCACATCACACCCTCCAAATGACCCAGGGTCATTTAACTCTGGACCACCCAGGTTTTTATAGAGGTTGCAAGTGGGCCCAGATCCGGGGCACTTTATTTTGGCATGCCTTTCTGAACAAAAATTAAACTAAAAATGTAATTTAACAATCTAGATAAATAAAATAAACTATTAAATAAAGCTCACGGAATTTTTCTCTTCGGCAAGGGCTTAAAATTAGATAGTATGTATAATGTTAAAAATACTTAAGTATGTATATTATCTCTGGTATTTGCGAAGAAAAAACCAGTTTAAGTAATTTGTTTATTACATCTGCAACCCTTTTGCACCTTTGTTACTCGTTGACCCTAGTAGTTGGCAGATTACAACACACAATAAATTGACCTTCCTTGCCAAATCCAACCCATCATAAACTTAAGTCGTCGAATGCTTTACCCGTTTAATCTGTCGAAATGTATAAATTAACTAGACTCAAGATACCTCTTGGTCATATGGTCATATATTTCAGATGTTTTAGATTTTATATAGAAAGATATCTCTCTAGTGAAAGGGAGGTACTGAAGTAGTGTATCTTTCAGCGTCTGGCTCGAATTGGGAGTGTGAGATCGCTCCCCTGCGGTTGGCCGAGGTTTTTTCGTTCTATCAAGTTCCACCAATAGACTGAGCAAGACAAACAAAATAAATGTATGGGACCATATAGTCTGGAAGTGCCAGCTGAAGTTATATACATATGTATATTCATAAATGCAGGTTTCAAGCCAGCCAGATCCAAAGCGGACGGAAGAAGGCGCCGACGCCGTCTCGTAGCGCAGAAGGGGAGCGGCGCTCAATCAGCATGGCCAATCCGAGATAGGGGTGGGCGAAGCCAAGAAGCTGCGGATGCAGCACGCCAGAGATTTCTACTTTCACCCAATAAGCGCAGAGAAGGACCATTAAAAGCCGTTGCAAGGCGTGGCAAGGCGAATGGGACATGAACTGTAACCTGGAAAAAAAACAGCTAACTATCATACCCTAACAAACCATACACTATATTAAAACTAGTCTTTAGTCTTTAGTCAACACATATGTAGCTATACCCCCAAACCATAATGGCCATAATTGGATAGCGAACCGACATTGTACATACATAAATCAGTCAAAAATTTCATAAAGCCCATAAACTTTATTATAAAGGTTATTATTATTAGGATTATATTTGGTTTTGTTATACCCGATACTCAAAATGAGTATTGTGGAGATTTGTGGTGAAAATAGATGTGTGTAACGTCCAGAAGGAATCGTTTCCGACCCCATAAAGTATATATATTCTTGATCACCATCAATAGCCGAGTCGATTGAGCCCTGTCTGTCTGTCCGTCTGTCCGTCCCTATTAGCGCCTAGTGCTCAAAGACTATAAGAGCTAGAGCAACGACATTTTATATCTAGACTTCTGTGATATGTCACTGTTACAAGCCCTCACAAAGGGCGAAAATCTGTGGCATCCACAATTTTAGAGATACGAGAAAACAGAAAATGTTGAATCGCAGAGGATGACTATATCTTCTAGAATGCAAAATCAGAACCAGATCGTATAATTATTATAGCCAGAATCAAGAAAACAATTTCATTCTTTCTCGCTCTGTCTTTCTCTAACACACAGGTTTCATGGTCGGCTTTGCTTATTGCAAAATATGAGTTAAAGGATCTCAGACACTATAAAAGCTAGAGAAACCAAATTTGGTATACACACTCCTGTGATATCGGAACTTGACCGTTTTATGTCAAAATTTCGCCACACCGCCTTCCGCCCCTGCAAAGGACGAAAATCTGGGGCATCCACAAATCTCAGAGACTATTAAGGCTAGAGCAACCAAATGTGGTATTCACACTCCTGTTCGAACTCACTGTTAAACGAATATCTCGCCCCACCCCCCTCCGCTCCCACAAAAGAGGAAAATCTGTGGCATCCACAATATTGAAGAAACGAGATCGGATCATTTTTGTAGGCAAAAGGAAGAAATTAATTTGCAGTGGCTACGCAGCGCCCGACGACACGCTCAGACTGATTTTCTGTCTCTCTCGCACGCACTCTTTGTCGTGTCGTTCAATAATAGCGGCGTCTGCCGGAGGAGAGCCATACTGACTAAGTATCGGGTATATAGGTATAGTTGCGGTCTCCGCAGCAACTCAAAACGTTGCCCCTCGTTTTGTAATTTAATTGATGTATTGATAATTTGTAAACATTGATGAGTGCGTTGAACGTTCCTTTCACGTGCCCACGCGAATTGTATTAGACGAAATATTATACCGTTAACCTGGACATTATTGATTTGACACTGATTTTACGCGGTGTTGGATCGGGTACGTCGGCAGGATCACTAGGGGAAATGCATGCCTTAACCAACACAGGAAAAGTGCGTCCAACGACACTAGAGGAAGCTATGGAGCTTTACCAGATTGGTCGGTTTTTAGAGATTGATATTTTGGCGCAAGGCTGTGAGGATTTAATACTCGATGTCCCTTGGTACTTTACCAACAATTTTAAAGTGGGGTTGCCAACCCCATGGCTCCGCGTGGGTGTTTGGACAAGCATGTCAGTACCTACGAGAAGAATTTACCGTTATTAGCACCTCACCTGTCCTGCACCAACTAGATAAAAAGCAACTGTTACATGTTCTGCAGAGTAATTTTTTACAAGCTTCTGAGCTAGAGATTCTGCAGGCTGTTCTTAAATGGGGAGAACAGGAGCTCATTCGCCGTATGGAAGATTGTGAACCAAACTTGTTGTCACACACAGCTCACTCAGTTGCTCGCAAGGGCGTAAAAAAAACGTGATTTGAGTGATGTAGAGCTGCGAGACATCATCGCAGAATTATTGCCTTTAGTGCGCATAGACCATGTTTTACCACCACATAGTGAGATACTCGGCCAAGCAATTCGTCGAGGTCTTGTCAGCACGCCACCTTCACATATGATTGGAGATGAACGAGAAAATTTACGTATCAATGCCTGGATACGTAGTGGTAGTAATCAGGGACTCTTTGTAAGACCACGTCTCTTTATGCCGTATTTTGAGGAAGTAAATGCCTTGTTGAAGGATCGATTATCTTCATCTCACCACCAGGTGGAACTAATGCGTATGCGTAGGTCACGACACCCGCCAGATATTCCTGATACCTTGTATATGGTGTCCCACATGAATGCAGCGGCTAATAATGGACTTTGTAGTGTTGTTAATCGTGCTATTCATGAAAATATTGACATGATGGTAGGGTCGGCTGTTATACCAGCACCGGATAACCAAACTTTATTGGCAATGCGTAAACGCGAAAATAAACTTCGCCAGTCACCTATGTGCCAGCGTGCATTGCTACTGCCACTTTCATCAAAACATGAAATTGAATGACAAATTCGGCTTCGGGTCGTGAGAGAGTTTAACCTCCCTGATGAAGTATCTGATATTCTGGAAAGCTCACACCAATCCAGCCAGAAAAGTGATGATGTTCACAAAGAAAATCCGTGTGGAGTTGCGTCCACTACTCAAAGCGAGGACAATTTGCTTGAAGATGAAGATCAAAGCCCACCACCATCACCAGCGGCTACTGGCTGAGTTCCGCGAAACACAACCGTTGGATCTTCTTTTTTATCGTCCTCGTCAATGGGATCGTCAGCATCATCAATCTGTGGCACCGATGGAGTACACCCCTATTATAGCCGAAATCTCACTTTTCCGCGTCACCAATCAAATGGTCTTTTTGGTGTAGCCAGTATTTTAGCAACCAACTCTGGTCCTGCGCTTCAGTGTAGCTATGCACGTATTTCAGCGTCAGCGCGTCCACGAAATGAACTGCCGGCGTTAATAACTGAAGGGGACTTTCGATTTCCGCATGGAAATATCTTGGGCTTGGATATTAGTGTTGAGAACGGCGCATGTGCTTTGGACTCTGGAAATAGTCATCTTTCAGATATGATGCCGGATGTGGCTATGGCCACCGCATCGTTAGGTCAGCTTCATTTGTCGAATAGTACTGGAAATACTAGCGGCCGTAGCGTCGGCAGCAATAACGACATGCCAGAAAGTTTACAATTAGATTTGGGGGATGGTCCAAGCCCTCGCGTAGTTGGAAACGTTCCAAGTGCACTGACCTTGCGAAGTATTCACGTAAGTATTTCCTTCTCGGTATTTATCCTAAAATAAAAATTTTCCATTAATTTTAGCACGCTCTGCCACAAAGCAACTATCACCGCTTCGTGCAGCGCTCTAGTTCGCCATTTGATATGATGCGTCATGGACAGTTATCGCCCACATCACACCCTCCAAATGACCCAGGGTCATTTAACTCTGGACCACCCAGGTTTTTATAGAGGTTGCAAGTGGGCCCAGATCCGGGGCACTTTATTTTGGCATGCCTTTCTGAACAAAAATTAAACTAAAAATGTAATTTAACAATCTAGATAAATAAAATAAACTATTAAATAAAGCTCACGGAATTTTTCTCTTCGGCAAGGGCTTAAAATTAGATAGTATGTATAATGTTAAAAATACTTAAGTATGTATATTATCTCTGGTATTTGCGAAGAAAAAACCAGTTTAAGTAATTTGTTTATTACATCTGCAACCCTTTTGCACCTTTGTTACTCGTTGACCCTAGTAGTTGGCAGATTACAACACACAATAAATTGACCTTCCTTGCCAAATCCAACCCATCATAAACTTAAGTCGTCGAATGCTTTACCCGTTTAATCTGTCGAAATGTATAAATTAACTAGACTCAAGATACCTCTTGGTCATATGGTCATATATTTCAGATGTTTTAGATTTTATATAGAAAGATATCTCTCTAGTGAAAGGGAGGTACTGAAGTAGTGTATCTTTCAGCGTCTGGCTCGAATTGGGAGTGTGAGATCGCTCCCCTGCGGTTGGCCGAGGTTTTTTCGTTCTATCAAGTTCCACCAATAGACTGAGCAAGACAAACAAAATAAATGTATGGGACCATATAGTCTGGAAGTGCCAGCTGAAGTTATATACATATGTATATTCATAAATGCAGGTTTCAAGCCAGCCAGATCCAAAGCGGACGGAAGAAGGCGCCGACGCCGTCTCGTAGCGCAGAAGGGGAGCGGCGCTCAATCAGCATGGCCAATCCGAGATAGGGGTGGGCGAAGCCAAGAAGCTGCGGATGCAGCACGCCAGAGATTTCTACTTTCACCCAATAAGCGCAGAGAAGGACCATTAAAAGCCGTTGCAAGGCGTGGCAAGGCGAATGGGACATGAACTGTAACCTGGAAAAAAAACAGCTAACTATCATACCCTAACAAACCATACACTATATTAAAACTAGTCTTTAGTCTTTAGTCAACACATATGTAGCTATACCCCCAAACCATAATGGCCATAATTGGATAGCGAACCGACATTGTACATACATAAATCAGTCAAAAATTTCATAAAGCCCATAAACTTTATTATAAAGGTTATTATTATTAGGATTATATTTGGTTTTGTTATACCCGATACTCAAAATGAGTATTGTGGAGATTTGTGGTGAAAATAGATGTGTGTAACGTCCAGAAGGAATCGTTTCCGACCCCATAAAGTATATATATTCTTGATCACCATCAATAGCCGAGTCGATTGAGCCCTGTCTGTCTGTCCGTCTGTCCGTCCCTATTAGCGCCTAGTGCTCAAAGACTATAAGAGCTAGAGCAACGACATTTTATATCTAGACTTCTGTGATATGTCACTGTTACAAGCCCTCACAAAGGGCGAAAATCTGTGGCATCCACAATTTTAGAGATACGAGAAAACAGAAAATGTTGAATCGCAGAGGATGACTATATCTTCTAGAATGCAAAATCAGAACCAGATCGTATAATTATTATAGCCAGAATCAAGAAAACAATTTCATTCTTTCTCGCTCTGTCTTTCTCTAACACACAGGTTTCATGGTCGGCTTTGCTTATTGCAAAATATGAGTTAAAGGATCTCAGACACTATAAAAGCTAGAGAAACCAAATTTGGTATACACACTCCTGTGATATCGGAACTTGACCGTTTTATGTCAAAATTTCGCCACACCGCCTTCCGCCCCTGCAAAGGACGAAAATCTGGGGCATCCACAAATCTCAGAGACTATTAAGGCTAGAGCAACCAAATGTGGTATTCACACTCCTGTTCGAACTCACTGTTAAACGAATATCTCGCCCCACCCCCCTCCGCTCCCACAAAAGAGGAAAATCTGTGGCATCCACAATATTGAAGAAACGAGATCGGATCATTTTTGTAGGCAAAAGGAAGAAATTAATTTGCAGTGGCTACGCAGCGCCCGACGACACGCTCAGACTGATTTTCTGTCTCTCTCGCACGCACTCTTTGTCGTGTCGTTCAATAATAGCGGCGTCTGCCGGAGGAGAGCCATACTGACTAAGTATCGGGTATATAGGTATAGTTGCGGTCTCCGCAGCAACTCAAAACGTTGCCCCTCGTTTTGTAATTTAATTGATGTATTGATAATTTGTAAACATTGATGAGTGCGTTGAACGTTCCTTTCACGTGCCCACGCGAATTGTATTAGACGAAATATTATACCGTTAACCTGGACATTATTGATTTGACACTGATTTTACGCGGTGTTGGATCGGGTACGTCGGCAGGATCACTAGGGGAAATGCATGCCTTAACCAACACAGGAAAAGTGCGTCCAACGACACTAGAGGAAGCTATGGAGCTTTACCAGATTGGTCGGTTTTTAGAGATTGATATTTTGGCGCAAGGCTGTGAGGATTTAATACTCGATGTCCCTTGGTACTTTACCAACAATTTTAAAGTGGGGTTGCCAACCCCATGGCTCCGCGTGGGTGTTTGGACAAGCATGTCAGTACCTACGAGAAGAATTTACCGTTATTAGCACCTCACCTGTCCTGCACCAACTAGATAAAAAGCAACTGTTACATGTTCTGCAGAGTAATTTTTTACAAGCTTCTGAGCTAGAGATTCTGCAGGCTGTTCTTAAATGGGGAGAACAGGAGCTCATTCGCCGTATGGAAGATTGTGAACCAAACTTGTTGTCACACACAGCTCACTCAGTTGCTCGCAAGGGCGTAAAAAAAACGTGATTTGAGTGATGTAGAGCTGCGAGACATCATCGCAGAATTATTGCCTTTAGTGCGCATAGACCATGTTTTACCACCACATAGTGAGATACTCGGCCAAGCAATTCGTCGAGGTCTTGTCAGCACGCCACCTTCACATATGATTGGAGATGAACGAGAAAATTTACGTATCAATGCCTGGATACGTAGTGGTAGTAATCAGGGACTCTTTGTAAGACCACGTCTCTTTATGCCGTATTTTGAGGAAGTAAATGCCTTGTTGAAGGATCGATTATCTTCATCTCACCACCAGGTGGAACTAATGCGTATGCGTAGGTCACGACACCCGCCAGATATTCCTGATACCTTGTATATGGTGTCCCACATGAATGCAGCGGCTAATAATGGACTTTGTAGTGTTGTTAATCGTGCTATTCATGAAAATATTGACATGATGGTAGGGTCGGCTGTTATACCAGCACCGGATAACCAAACTTTATTGGCAATGCGTAAACGCGAAAATAAACTTCGCCAGTCACCTATGTGCCAGCGTGCATTGCTACTGCCACTTTCATCAAAACATGAAATTGAATGACAAATTCGGCTTCGGGTCGTGAGAGAGTTTAACCTCCCTGATGAAGTATCTGATATTCTGGAAAGCTCACACCAATCCAGCCAGAAAAGTGATGATGTTCACAAAGAAAATCCGTGTGGAGTTGCGTCCACTACTCAAAGCGAGGACAATTTGCTTGAAGATGAAGATCAAAGCCCACCACCATCACCAGCGGCTACTGGCTGAGTTCCGCGAAACACAACCGTTGGATCTTCTTTTTTATCGTCCTCGTCAATGGGATCGTCAGCATCATCAATCTGTGGCACCGATGGAGTACACCCCTATTATAGCCGAAATCTCACTTTTCCGCGTCACCAATCAAATGGTCTTTTTGGTGTAGCCAGTATTTTAGCAACCAACTCTGGTCCTGCGCTTCAGTGTAGCTATGCACGTATTTCAGCGTCAGCGCGTCCACGAAATGAACTGCCGGCGTTAATAACTGAAGGGGACTTTCGATTTCCGCATGGAAATATCTTGGGCTTGGATATTAGTGTTGAGAACGGCGCATGTGCTTTGGACTCTGGAAATAGTCATCTTTCAGATATGATGCCGGATGTGGCTATGGCCACCGCATCGTTAGGTCAGCTTCATTTGTCGAATAGTACTGGAAATACTAGCGGCCGTAGCGTCGGCAGCAATAACGACATGCCAGAAAGTTTACAATTAGATTTGGGGGATGGTCCAAGCCCTCGCGTAGTTGGAAACGTTCCAAGTGCACTGACCTTGCGAAGTATTCACGTAAGTATTTCCTTCTCGGTATTTATCCTAAAATAAAAATTTTCCATTAATTTTAGCACGCTCTGCCACAAAGCAACTATCACCGCTTCGTGCAGCGCTCTAGTTCGCCATTTGATATGATGCGTCATGGACAGTTATCGCCCACATCACACCCTCCAAATCCTGGGTCATTTAACTCTGGACCACCCAGGTTTTTATAGAGGTTGCAAGTGGGCCCAGATCCGGGGCACTTTATTTTGGCATGCCTTTCTGAACAAAAATTAAACTAAAAATGTAATTTAACAATCTAGATAAATAAAATAAACTATTAAATAAAGCTCACGGAATTTTTCTCTTCGGCAAGGGCTTAAAATTAGATAGTATGTATAATGTTAAAAATACTTAAGTATGTATATTATCTCTGGTATTTGCGAAGAAAAAACCAGTTTAAGTAATTTGTTTATTACATCTGCAACCCTTTTGCACCTTTGTTACTCGTTGACCCTAGTAGTTGGCAGATTACAACACACAATAAATTGACCTTCCTTGCCAAATCCAACCCATCATAAACTTAAGTCGTCGAATGCTTTACCCGTTTAATCTGTCGAAATGTATAAATTAACTAGACTCAAGATACCTCTTGGTCATATGGTCATATATTTCAGATGTTTTAGATTTTATATAGAAAGATATCTCTCTAGTGAAAGGGAGGTACTGAAGTAGTGTATCTTTCAGCGTCTGGCTCGAATTGGGAGTGTGAGATCGCTCCCCTGCGGTTGGCCGAGGTTTTTTCGTTCTATCAAGTTCCACCAATAGACTGAGCAAGACAAACAAAATAAATGTATGGGACCATATAGTCTGGAAGTGCCAGCTGAAGTTATATACATATGTATATTCATAAATGCAGGTTTCAAGCCAGCCAGATCCAAAGCGGACGGAAGAAGGCGCCGACGCCGTCTCGTAGCGCAGAAGGGGAGCGGCGCTCAATCAGCATGGCCAATCCGAGATAGGGGTGGGCGAAGCCAAGAAGCTGCGGATGCAGCACGCCAGAGATTTCTACTTTCACCCAATAAGCGCAGAGAAGGACCATTAAAAGCCGTTGCAAGGCGTGGCAAGGCGAATGGGACATGAACTGTAACCTGGAAAAAAACAGCTAACTATCATACCCTAACAAACCATACACTATATTAAAACTAGTCTTTAGTCTTTAGTCAACACATATGTAGCTATACCCCCAAACCATAATGGCCATAATTGGATAGCGAACCGACATTGTACATACATAAATCAGTCAAAAATTTCATAAAGCCCATAAACTTTATTATAAAGGTTATTATTATTAGGATTATATTTGGTTTTGTTATACCCGATACTCAAAATGAGTATTGTGGAGATTTGTGGTGAAAATAGATGTGTGTAACGTCCAGAAGGAATCGTTTCCGACCCCATAAAGTATATATATTCTTGATCACCATCAATAGCCGAGTCGATTGAGCCCTGTCTGTCTGTCCCTCTGTCCGTCCCTATTAGCGCCTAGTGCTCAAAGACTATAAGAGCTAGAGCAACGACATTTTATATCTAGACTTCTGTGATATGTCACTGTTACAAGCCCTCACAAAGGGCGAAAATCTGTGGCATCCACAATTTTAGAGATACGAGAAAACAGAAAATGTTGAATCGCAGAGGATGACTATATCTTCTAGAATGCAAAATCAGAACCAGATCGTATAATTATTATAGCCAGAATCAAGAAAACAATTTCATTCTTTCTCGCTCTGTCTTTCTCTAACACACAGGTTTCATGGTCGGCTTTGCTTATTGCAAAATATGAGTTAAAGGATCTCAGACACTATAAAAGCTAGAGAAACCAAATTTGGTATACACACTCCTGTGATATTGGAACTTGACCGTTTTATGTCAAAATTTCGCCACACCGCCTTCCGCCCCTGCAAAGGACGAAAATCTGGGGCATCCACAAATCTAGAGACTATTTAGGCTAGAGCAACCAAATGTGGTATTCACACTCCTGTTCGAACTCACTGTTAAACGAATATCTCGCCCCACCCCCCTCCGCTCCCACAAAAGAGGAAAATCTGTGGCATCCACAATATTGAAGAAACGAGATCGGATCATTTTTGTAGGCAAAAGGAAGAAATTAATTTGCAGTGGCTACGCAGCGCCCGACGACACGCTCAGACTGATTTTCTGTCTCTCTCGCACGCACTCTTTGTCGTGTCGTTCAATAATAGCGGCGTCTGCCGGAGGAGAGCCATACTGACTAAGTATCGGGTATATAGGTATAGTTGCGGTCTCCGCAGCAACTCAAAACGTTGCCCCTCGTTTTGTAATTTAATTGATGTATTGATAATTTGTAAACATTGATGAGTGCGTTGAACGTTCCTTTCACGTGCCCACGCGAATTGTATTAGACGAAATATTATACCGTTAACCTGGACATTATTGATTTGACACTGATTTTACGCGGTGTTGGATCGGGTACGTCGGCAGGATCACTAGGGGAAATGCATGCCTTAACCAACACAGGAAAAGTGCGTCCAACGACACTAGAGGAAGCTATGGAGCTTTACCAGATTGGTCGGTTTTTAGAGATTGATATTTTGGCGCAAGGCTGTGAGGATTTAATACTCGATGTCCCTTGGTACTTTACCAACAATTTTAAAGTGGGGTTGCCAACCCCATGGCTCCGCGTGGGTGTTTGGACAAGCATGTCAGTACCTACGAGAAGAATTTACCGTTATTAGCACCTCACCTGTCCTGCACCAACTAGATAAAAAGCAACTGTTACATGTTCTGCAGAGTAATTTTTTACAAGCTTCTGAGCTAGAGATTCTGCAGGCTGTTCTTAAATGGGGAGAACAGGAGCTCATTCGCCGTATGGAAGATCGTGAACCAAACTTGTTGTCACACACAGCTCACTCAGTTGCTCGCAAGGGCGTAAAAAAAACGTGATTTGAGTGATGTAGAGCTGCGAGACATCATCGCAGAATTATTGCCTTTAGTGCGCATAGACCATGTTTTACCACCACATAGTGAGATACTCGGCCAAGCAATTCGTCGAGGTCTTGTCAGCACGCCACCTTCACATATGATTGGAGATGAACGAGAAAATTTACGTATCAATGCCTGGATACGTAGTGGTAGTAATCAGGGACTCTTTGTAAGACCACGTCTCTTTATGCCGTATTTTGAGGAAGTAAATGCCTTGTTGAAGGATCGATTATCTTCATCTCACCACCAGGTGGAACTAATGCGTATGCGTAGGTCACGACACCCGCCAGATATTCCTGATACCTTGTATATGGTGTCCCACATGAATGCAGCGGCTAATAATGGACTTTGTAGTGTTGTTAATCGTGCTATTCATGAAAATATTGACATGATGGTAGGGTCGGCTGTTATACCAGCACCGGATAACCAAACTTTATTGGCAATGCGTAAACGCGAAAATAAACTTCGCCAGTCACCTATGTGCCAGCGTGCATTGCTACTGCCACTTTCATCAAAACATGAAATTGAATGACAAATTCGGCTTCGGGTCGTGAGAGAGTTTAACCTCCCTGATGAAGTATCTGATATTCTGGAAAGCTCACACCAATCCAGCCAGAAAAGTGATGATGTTCACAAAGAAAATCCGTGTGGAGTTGCGTCCACTACTCAAAGCGAGGACAATTTGCTTGAAGATGAAGATCAAAGCCCACCGCCATCACCAGCGGCTACTGGCTGAGTTCCGCGAAACACAACCGTTGGATCTTCTTTTTTATCGTCCTCGTCAATGGGATCGTCAGCATCATCAATCTGTGGCACCGATGGAGTACACCCCTATTATAGCCGAAATCTCACTTTTCCGCGTCACCAATCAAATGGTCTTTTTGGTGTAGCCAGTATTTTAGCAACCAACTCTGGTCCTGCGCTTCAGTGTAGCTATGCACGTATTTCAGCGTCAGCGCGTCCACGAAATGAACTGCCGGCGTTAATAACTGAAGGGGACTTTCGATTTCCGCATGGAAATATCTTGGGCTTGGATATTAGTGTTGAGAACGGCGCATGTGCTTTGGACTCTGGAAATAGTCATCTTTCAGATATGATGCCGGATGTGGCTATGGCCACCGCATCGTTAGGTCAGCTTCATTTGTCGAATAGTACTGGAAATACTAGCGGCCGTAGCGTCGGCAGCAATAACGACATGCCAGAAAGTTTACAATTAGATTTGGGGGATGGTCCAAGCCCTCGCGTAGTTGGAAACGTTCCAAGTGCACTGACCTTGCGAAGTATTCACGTAAGTATTTCCTTCTCGGTATTTATCCTAAAATAAAAATTTTCCATTAATTTTAGCACGCTCTGCCACAAAGCAACTATCACCGCTTCGTGCAGCGCTCTAGTTCGCCATTTGATATGATGCGTCATGGACAGTTATCGCCCACATCACACCCTCCAAATCCTGGGTCATTTAACTCTGGACCACCCAGGTTTTTATAGAGGTTGCAAGTGGGCCCAGATCCGGGGCACTTTATTTTGGCATGCCTTTCTGAACAAAAATTAAACTAAAAATGTAATTTAACAATCTAGATAAATAAAATAAACTATTAAATAAAGCTCACGGAATTTTTCTCTTCGGCAAGGGCTTAAAATTAGATAGTATGTATAATGTTAAAAATACTTAAGTATGTATATTATCTCTGGTATTTGCGAAGAAAAAACCAGTTTAAGTAATTTGTTTATTACATCTGCAACCCTTTTGCACCTTTGTTACTCGTTGACCCTAGTAGTTGGCAGATTACAACACACAATAAATTGACCTTCCTTGCCAAATCCAACCCATCATAAACTTAAGTCGTCGAATGCTTTACCCGTTTAATCTGTCGAAATGTATAAATTAACTAGACTCAAGATACCTCTTGGTCATATGGTCATATATTTCAGATGTTTTAGATTTTATATAGAAAGATATCTCTCTAGTGAAAGGGAGGTACTGAAGTAGTGTATCTTTCAGCGTCTGGCTCGAATTGGGAGTGTGAGATCGCTCCCCTGCGGTTGGCCGAGGTTTTTTCGTTCTATCAAGTTCCACCAATAGACTGAGCAAGACAAACAAAATAAATGTATGGGACCATATAGTCTGGAAGTGCCAGCTGAAGTTATATACATATGTATATTCATAAATGCAGGTTTCAAGCCAGCCAGATCCAAAGCGGACGGAAGAAGGCGCCGACGCCGTCTCGTAGCGCAGAAGGGGAGCGGCGCTCAATCAGCATGGCCAATCCGAGATAGGGGTGGGCGAAGCCAAGAAGCTGCGGATGCAGCACGCCAGAGATTTCTACTTTCACCCAATAAGCGCAGAGAAGGACCATTAAAAGCCGTTGCAAGGCGTGGCAAGGCGAATGGGACATGAACTGTAACCTGGAAAAAAACAGCTAACTATCATACCCTAACAAACCATACACTATATTAAAACTAGTCTTTAGTCTTTAGTCAACACATATGTAGCTATACCCACAAACCATAATGGCCATAATTGGATAGCGAACCGACATTGTACATACATAAATCAGTCAAAAATTTCATAAAGCCCATAAACTTTATTATAAAGGTTATTATTATTAGGATTATATTTGGTTTTGTTATACCCGATACTCAAAATGAGTATTGTGGAGATTTGTGGTGAAAATAGATGTGTGTAACGTCCAGAAGGAATCGTTTCCGACCCCATAAAGTATATATATCCTTGATCACCATCAATAGCCGAGTCGATTGAGCCCTGTCTGTCTGTCCGTCTGTCCGTCCCTATTAGCGCCTAGTGCTCAAAGACTATAAGAGCTAGAGCAACGACATTTTATATCTAGACTTCTGTGGTATGTCACTGTTACAAGCCCTCACAAAGGTCGAAAATCTGTGGCATCCACAATTTTAGAGATACGAGAAAACAGAAAATGTTGAATCGCAGAGGATGACTATATCTTCTAGAATGCAAAATCAGAACCAGATCGTATAATTATTATAGCCAGAATCAAGAAAACAATTTCATTCTTTCTCGCTCTGTCTTTCTCTAACACACAGGTTTCATGGTCGGCTTTGCTTATTGCAAAATATGAGTTAAAGGATCTCAGACACTATAAAAGCTAGAGAAACCAAATTTGGTATACACACTCCTGTGATATCGGAACTTGACCGTTTTATGTCAAAATTTCACCACACCCCCTTCCGCCCCCGCAAAGGACGAAAATCTGGGGCATCCACAAATCTAGAGACTATTAAGGCTAGAGTAACCAAATTTGGTATACACACTTCTGTTAGATATCACTATAAAACGTATACCTCAAAATTTCGCCCCACCCCCTTCCGCCCCCACAAAGGACGAAAATCTGTTGCATCCACAATATTGCAGATTCGAGAAAACTAAAAACGCACAATCATAGAGAATGACCATATCTATCAGATTGCTGAATCTGGATCAGATCGGATCATTTTTATAGCCAAAAGGAACAAATCAATTTGCAGTGGCTACGCAGCGCCAGACATCACGCTCAGACTGATTTTCTGTCTCTCTCGCACGCACTCTTTGTCGTTTAATATTAGCGGCGTCAGCCGGAGGAGAGTCATAATGACTAAGTATCGGGTATAAATGTAGAGTTGCGGTCTCCGCAGCAACTCACAACGTTCCCCCTCGTTTTATTTAAAAAATGGTTGGTTTTTTTTATTTTTGTAAAATAATCCTCTACTTCCTGTTTAGTGGGAGGAATATCTAATAAACTTATTATTTCTTCAGAATAACTGTTTGCCGATTTTATTTGTTATCTCACATCTAATGTTATCTAATGGATGGAATATATGGATCTGAAGAGGCTGCCGTTTTTTTTTTTTTTACCGTTTTTCGTGCGAGGTTGGGACAGGTAAATCGGTATAGACGCGGTATAAAACGGCTAAAACGGTAATAAATAGTTCAAGGAACATATAAAAAAAAATTCTCGGGAAAATTTAAGGATATATTTTTTAAAAGTCCAGTCAAAGTTGAAAAATAGCCCAAATTTTAGATGGTTTGCAAAACAACTTTTTCTAAACAACTGCCTATGTAACTGACCATATTTTTAAAAGTTTTCCTAAGAATTAATGCAACTAATTGGAATAGGTTAAATAAGATTCTAGACTTAATGTTTGTTACTGACCATTGCAGAATGTGACATGCATCAAATGCCGTTCGTATTGTCAGCTTCTTATAGTGTTTCCTACGTACCTATCGTCATATTATTGCTTCTGGAAAAGTGCATGGCTCCTATAGGCTACCGTAGTATACAAAGGGTCTTTTGAAGTGTAAGTAATCTACGTAAAAATTATTTTAGAGGATTTGGTGAGACCTGTGACCCTGTTGACTAGCCGAGGTACGTGCAGCATAAGCATAAGCGAGAGTTTTTAGAAAAATTTGTATATAATCAGAATATTGCCAACGTTAGGAGGTGACTAATCAATCTTCCTTCAGTTTAGAACTCTAATACGAATAGTGGCATAGCAAACCTTTTTGCTTAATTTTTATCTCAAACTTTTGAGCCATTCGCAGCTTGTCATAATTTCGATGACCTGCAGTCTATTCCTTCGGTGGTCAATATTGGCACACTTGATGTATCATCAGAGGTGGAAATTTTGGAAGCAATTGATGAGTTAGACAATTCTAATAAACCCGACAATGATGGAATTTCTTCCTTCTTGCCTTCCTGTTTCGCAACTGTGATGTTGCGTTCTGTGAACCTCTTCTCAAATTCGCTGTTAACGTGTCGGTTTATTAGCAAGTGGAATTCTGGAACGACCACTAATCTTATCGCTTTCAGTAATTTTTGCACTTATGTCTTTGAAATGCACTTTCAAGTTGATGTTGTGTATTCTGACTTTGCGTTGTAGAGAGTCTGCCGCCTTAATAGCCAAACTGCATCGGTTAGGTATTCATTCCTGCCTGCTCAGTTGGTTTAGATCATATCTTGAGGGGCGAGAGTAGGTAGTAATTGTAAATGGGAAATTATCGGACCCATTCTTGGCTACCTCCGGCCTTCTACAGGGAAGTGCACTTGGCCCACTCCTGTTCTAAATATTTATCAATGACATATGTCTCAGCATTCAAGCTTTTGAGCATTTGCTCTATGCTGATGATCTTAAAATCTTCCGATCTGTCAAAACCTTAGACACAGTATCCTTCTTCAACGCGACCTGGATAGAGTTGCTCGTTGGTGCAAACTTCACTCGCTGCCTCTCAACATTAGAAAATGTTACTCTTTTTCTTTTAGCAAGTGTGTCTTCAATGTGCTGCTCTCATATTCAATAGATGGCCATCGGCTCTTAAAGCAGTCGGAGATACTAGAACTCGATTCAAAATTTCTTTTTATCGAGCATTTGAATTTCATATTGCCATGCTATGTTCGGCTAAGTCTGTACTCATTCCTTGTGCGATCGAGCGTTGAATATGCTACAATGGTCTGGAATCCCAATGGGGTTTTTCAAGTTTCACGCATCGACGGACTGCAAAGAAAGTTTTTAAATTTGCAGTCCAGCCTTTGCCCTTTTCCATTACGTTACCGTCTTATGTCGTCTAGTGCATCTCTCCTCTCTCGAGGATCGAAGGACCATTGCCTCTCAGATCTTTATTTATGATCTTCTAGGATTGGCTTCAGTACGCCTGACAGGAGCCTAAGGACCGATGCACCCTTTGTAGTTGTTCTCCACCGGACCAACTATACCTGAAATGAGCCCATTTGTAGGGCGGTTCGCCAGCACAATGCGCTGTCAGCTAGGATGCGTTTTGACTTTTGCCAGGGGAAGGGTGCCGTCAGACGGTTGCTTGCAGATCTCTTCCTTTTCCATATATAATTTTGTTATTTTCTATTATTTAAGACAGATATGAGTGAGTCTAACCAGTTAAGGATTATTTTGATAATGAATTAATAAATAAGTTTCTGTTGTAGCTCTAGGTATTCTGCATCCATTTTCTGGTTTTGGAGTTGCAAATTTGGCGCCAAGGGTGCCCTCACTGATATGATTATGTTGCCAAATCGAATATAGGTTGACTGCACTTCGTTTGTTATTGTGCTGAAGGTGCTGATGCCTATCTCTGTATTATGAGCGGTGCATCCAGGAAACAGTGAGAATAGACCATACTGCTTGAAGTTCCATTGTTTACTGCGTTGTGAATTTGTAGGCAGCGTCGAAAGTCCTCGGGTGATATCCTTGACCTGATATCGATGGATGTTCACAGTTACTGTGGTGGTTCTGAGATCGATCAAGCTCCAACTTGTTGAGTCCCAGTCAGGAAGAAGACTTCGAGCTGAACTATTGAGACCAGAGGTCAGAGGTAGCGTCACTTTGTAACCGACGTCTGTTGCAGTCGAGGTTCCTTCTGCCCGTATGATTCTGTATGGTGGAATCACATTTTGCGTTGTGACAGGCAGTTGTGATTAAATTTCAGATGGCAAATGATCCCGTATTTGGTCTAGTTGGTCTCTTAATTGTTCGGGAGACACAAGCGTGAGGCTTATTCTCCGATGATGAATACTGATTACTACATCAGATATGCCAGACTGCATTCGTTGGAGACATGTTGTGAGTAGGGTTAATTGTGTTAAGTACGCTTAGGTTAGATAATCGCTGTGTTATGATCCCCTCTCTCGGTTAATAGTTGTCACTTGCTGTTCCAACATTTTTAGGCGATTATCCGTGTATAATTTGGCCTTTCTGACTACGTTTATTATAGCTTGGACAATTGATGCTTGATTTCGGAGCAGATTTAATAAAAAGTCTTCATTGGTTTTCAATCTTTCAATTACTTTGTTTATTTCCTCAGCGTATTTTGAGTCGAAAACAACAAAAAGACTTGTTGCTACATTTCCTATTGTATCCAGCGGTGTTCTGCGTTTTCGAGTTTTTCATTAAAACTTTTCCTCTTTGTAGCTCATTATATAAATTTTTTTTTGGCTATCCAATCCGAAAGCTGGAGTGCAACTTCAGGACGATGAACTTATGGACAGATGAGGTCGCTTTTCAGTTCCAGTGCTCATTTTGTAAACGATTCATGCATTTACCACAAGGGAAAAAGCCAAATGCAGTGCAGTATATAAACAGATTTGGTGGAGGCACAGTGGTGTTCTGGAGTGCACGTCGTATTATGGATTTGGAGACTTCGTACCAATAGAAGGCACTCTCAATCAGACCGGCTATCTTCTAATATTGAATAATCATGCTTTTGTGTCTGATGACAGGCTATTTCCAATCAGCAACCGGGTTCTACAACACGACGCTGCTCCATGGCACAAGGGATCGGCACCAGCTAAATTTGTAAGAGATCTCAATATAGCTGTTCTTCCATGGACTACGCAGAGCCATGATCTGAATATTATTGAAAACGTTTGGTCATTAATCAAAGGGCAAAGAATCGAAGACACGACGATATCATCATCGAAATTACAATAATTTGGTTAAAATTGGATCTTGCCAATGCTCGGAACTTGGTGGAACCAATTCCAATCAGGTTGCAGGACGTTATTGATGCCAAAGGTGGAATCACTAAATATTAGTTATTATTGTTATTCTTCATCCAAAACAATTAAACAAAAATCATTTAATCATAATAAACGAGGGGGAACGTAGTGAGTTCCTGCTGCGACCGTAACTCTACATTTATACCCGATACTTAGACAGTATGGCTCTCCTCCGGCAGACGCCGCTAATTTTAAACGACACGACAATCGGGCGCTGCGTAGGCACAGCAAATTGATTTGTTCCTTTTGGCTATTCAAATGATCCGATCTGATACAGATTCGACAAACTGGTAGATATGGTCACTCTTTATGATTGTGCGCTTTTACTTTTGTCGTATCTTCACTATTGTAGATGCCACAGATTTTCGTCCTTTGTGGGGGCGGAAGGGGATGGGGCGAAATAATGATATATACGTTTTATAGTGAGATCTGACAGGAGTGTGGATACTAAATTTGGTTACTCTAGCCTTAATAGTCTCTGAAATTTGTGGATGCCCCAGACTTTCGTCCTTTGCGTGGGCGGAAGGGGGTGTGGCGCAATTTTGACACGAAGCGGCCAAGGTCGGATATCACAGGAGTGTGGATACCGAATTTGGATGCTCTAGCTTTTATACTCTCTGAGATCCTTGAACTCATATTTTGCAATAGGCAAAGCCGACCATGAAACCTGTGTGTTAGAGAGAGACACAGCGAGAGAGAATGAAATTGTTTTCTTGATTCTTTCTTTTATACGATTATACGATCTGGTTCTAGATCGTATAATCTAGAAGATCTAGTCATCCATTACGATTCAGCGTTTTCAGTTGTCCTGTATCTTTGAAATTGTGGATGCCACAGATTTTCGCCCTATGTGCGGGTGAAGTGGACTGGGCAAAGTTTTGAAATATACTTGTAACAGTGACATATAAAATGTCGTTGCTCTAGCTCTTGTAGTCTTTGTGCACTAGGCGCTGATAGGGACGGACAGACAGATAGACAGACAGGGCTAAATGGACTCGCCTATTGATGATGATGAAGAACATATATATGTCGGAACATGAAGACCCTGATGCGGCACATCGTTCTCTTGATTTTCATCCGCCATTTTGTATCACCGCTGTAGCACAGCAAGTCACTTGAGACTGACTCTCAACAACAACACTAGCAACATGCTCATCTGAGACGCTCTCTCTCTCGCTCAGACTATGCTCTCAGCAACATTGAATTTAACATTTTATTTACATTCGCTTTTATTTGTTTTTAATCAATTGTTTATTTCAACTTAAACTTATTTTCCAATCAATTCCAATTTTCAATTGCTCATTTCAATTTAAACTTATTCTTCAATCTTTATCTTTTAATTCTTACAATATACCAAAGCCACATTTTCTTTTTTTCAATGGTGCTCTTAAATTCTTGTTTCGTTTACATCTATAGTACCATTGTACCATCGCACCATCACTCTCTCACTCTTCTCTCATGATTGTCACTCACATATCCTTCATACCACGTTCTCAGGCTCTTGCTGTCTCAATACAACGCTCTCACGCAAATTTTGCGTCCTGGCCTCTCTCTAGACCCTCATGACCCCCGCCACGCGACATCAACCGCGCCGCACGCCATTTTGGACTCTCTCTTAGCCCACACTTGTGCCATCGGTTGACCATCGTGGTGCAGTCGTAGCCTTCGTGTATGATTCATCTCAACACACCCACTGGTGCCGGAAAGTATGGTACTTCTTCAGCCGCAACTAGCTCACTTGACATAGCTCGTAACTGTTCATGAGCATACTTAAATGTTCTCTTACTTGACTTTACTGGACCTTTAAATTTAGGATCCAACTTCGTTTGGTGACGTTCCTCACACTTGAGCAAGACATGGTCGCCTACGCCAAATCTCACAATTTTGGCCTTATTTTTATCAAATCTTTGTTTGTCATATTCTGCATTTTCTATCATGTTTCGCCGCGCTCGAGTTCTGACACCTTCTACATCTACCTTTTCTTCTTCTATCAATGGCATCATATCCAATGGCCTTGCCTCTTTCCCAATCAACATTTCCAATGGACTAGCCTTAGTGACTCGATTCGTTGTACAATTCAAAGCCAACTGAACATCTTTCAACGCATCCTGCCAAGATCTTTTACTTTTTTCCACAGCCGTCAACATTGCCTTCATTGTACTTATAACGCGCTCTACCTGTCCATTCGCACGACTAGCGCCAGTTGCTATTAGATAAAAATCAATCTTTTGTGCAGAGCAAAACTGTCGGAAATCACTACTCGCAAAACTACGGCCCTGATCTGCGATTATCCGATTGGGAACACCAAATAAGGATATGGCAGATTTCACTGCCTCAATGCAGCTGTCTGTATCGAGATTCAAAGTGTGATAAAGATACACGTACTTGGTGAATGCATCGACTTGCACTATCACGTATTCTTTGAGGTCACTCTTGCCACTGAGCTTGCCGCTGATATCGATGTGTACCGTATGCCATGGTATATCGATCTTAGGTATGGAATGCAGTTCTATTTGTGTTTTGCCCGTGGCCGGTTTTGCCAATTTACATGTAATGCAATTTTCCACAAACTTTCTCACATATTTTGACATATTTTCATACCAATACTGTGTGTAAACCTTATCTAAAGTCTTCTCCCAGCCCAAATGCATTATAGCTTCGTGTACGTGATTGATGACTGACCATCTGAACGCCCTAGGTATTACAGGTAGGCACCTGGTTCGACCATCTCTTTGTATTTTCCTACACAGCATACCCGCTCTCAATTCATATGTCCTTGCAATCTCATCCTGTAATTCATTATTTTGCAATTTCGAAACTACGTCTGCTAACTTTTGATCTCGCTGCTGTTCTGCTAAGAGCCAATTATCCGTTATTTACGCTAGTTCTACACGAAATTCATTTATATTCGCAGCATTCGCACGTTTTTCAACCGACAATGAATTGCGTAAAAGAAAGTCAACATGTGCCATATGATTTCCTTTTCTATACTCCACACTAAAATCAAATGATTGCAGATAAGCCCACCAGCGATTTACCCGAGGCGACAAATCTATCTTATGGCGGCTAGCTTTACACTACAAAAGCACAACCATGCAGGTAATGGCGAAAATGTTTAACAGCATTAAACACGGCTAGTGTTTCCAGCTCATACGAGTAGTATTTTGATTCGGTTGCTGTAGTGCATTTGCTGTAATATTCAATCACTCTCGGTTTGCCATTTACCTTGTGCATCAATGTGCATCACCAATCGAACTAGCATCGGTGTGCAACTCAACAGGGTATTGTGGATCGAAGATTATCAGAACGGAGTCGCTAACTAGCGTTGATATAATTTTCTGTCGCACCTGTTGATGTTTTGGTTCCCACTAAAATTTGCTGTTCTTAGAGGTAAGAAAATATAATGGCTTCATTTCCTCGGAGAACCTGGGAACAAATTTCCGAAAGTAGGATGACAACCCAAAAACTGTCTCAGTTGGGTCACAGATTGTGGTGGCGACAGAGCAGCCAACGCTTCTATCTTACGCGGATTCGGCCTTAATTCGCCATCTTAAACTTTGAACCCCAGATATTCTACGCTTGGTTTCAGAAAAGTACACTTGGCTATATTAAATGAGAATCCGGCCCCAATTAGTACGTTCAACACCTTTTCAAGTCTTTCATACGCCTCCTTCCTCGTGCCGGCAACAACCAGAACATCATCGATGTAAACTATGGCATACGAATAGGCCAGTTCTCCCAAAGCTCATGTTATTGCTCGTTGAAAAACAGATGATGCGTTTTTCAGGCCAATCGGCATGGACAGAAACTCGTACTGACCCTCAAGTGTTACAAATGCTGTGCGTTCTATCGAGTCCGAATGTATGGGTACCTGATAGAAACCACTCGCCATATCCAAGCTTGAAAAGAATTTGCTGCCACGCAGTCTGTTGATCTGGTCAGATATCAAGGGCAGCGGGTACTTATCCGCAATCGTATTCGCGTTCAATTCTCTATAATCTAAACACAGTCGATCATTTCCGTCTTTCTTCTTTACTAGCAGCATTGGCTGGCGAATGGGGAACAGCTCGGGCGGATGACATCAGTCGCTATGAGTTCCTGTATTTTGCCTCTCACTAACGTTTTCTCTTCTGAGCTAAGTCTATACGGACGCCTCATTACAGTTTTATTTGCATCCATCAAACGGATTTCTAGCTCACCAGTTGTTACTCGACTATTTGGGATACCCTTTATGAATCTGTGCGCGTATGGCTCCAATAATTTGACTAGTTTGGCCTTGTCTGAGTCATGCAACTCTGGATCATTATTTATGAGCATTGCAAAATCCACTTTGGCAATGTCCGACAGCGTGTTGACAGTTTTGATCTTATATATCTCAAATTTGTTGGCATCTATGGAAACATTAAAACCCTGACTCAGAATCTCGCGGCCGATTAACACATCATGCTTTATACATTCATTCATTACCACGTGAAATAAGATTTCTACGGAATATTCACAAATTTTGACTGTTGATAAGATTTGCAAATTACATGATATAGAACTTTCCCCAATTCCTTTTAAAACTACCTTATTGTTCAATCTCTTGCCTGCAAACTTTTCAGCCAGTTTTTCTTTCAATAACACTCAGCACCTGAGTCAAAGAAGAATGGAACGGGCTCACCAAACTGATGCAGGGTTCCTCTCGGCTCCATCACGGTACACACATCTACCCGCTTCTCGTATGTGCTGCTCTTACTTGACGCTGAGGTACCTTTGGTACATACAGACACAATATGTCCAGGGTTGCCACACTTAAAACATGTCACTGCTGCTCGTTCCTTGCCCTGTGACGTGTTGCCGTGCGTCTGATGACCCTTGAACGCATTCCACTCTCCAGCTCTCCTGTTTCGGCACTCTGCAATTTTGTGTCCAACTTTACCACAAGAATGGCACGTATATGCGATGTCAATTTTTGCTTCTTTCGTTCAGTGCCATGACCTTGATCTGCCGTATACTGATCACTCCGTTTACCATACGCAAACGCTCGCAAGTGCTGCTCCAATTCGCTACGTGTTCTGATATTGGTGGTGAATATCAAGCGCTGCAGTCTGTTGTCTATTTTAGACGTATGAGCAAGCACAAAAGACACTGCTATTTCCTCCAGAGTCATCATTTTCCATTTTGATAGCAGTGACGTCACCAAGCGGCTGCCATATACCGACAAACACTCGCTCGGCTTCGGGCTGCCATTGAAGATGTTTAGCAAAATGGCTGCCGCCGTCTCTATTCCTTCGTAGCGCTGAACAAATAGATCTCGAAACGCAGGACATTTGATTCCTGTGTAACAGATCTGTGATAGTCACTGTGATGCTCCTCCCTCCAGCGAGTCACTGAGTGCCATCACAAGTGCGCTGCCCTCTAGCGGATTCTCTGCCATGAGTATATCCACCGTTTTGCACCAAGCAGAGGCATCTGCACCTACAGCGTCGGGGTTGTACTTTGGCAAGGTTACAACTTTGGCTTTTTCATCCGAATTTTTTGATGCCTGCATTGATTTAATAAGCTCCATGAAATTTCGGTTCTGGGCCTCGAGAAGTGTACGCCAGTATTTGTCAGAGTGGTCTGGTGGCGTGGCCGATCCCACTTCTGATGTCGGAACATGAAGACCCTGATGCGGCACATCGTTCTCTTGATTTTCATCCGCCATTTTGTATCACAGCTGTAGCACAGCAAGTCACTTGCGTCGCGTTCTTTTCGTAGTCCAATCTCGACTGACTCTCAACAAATACACTAGCAACATGCTCATCTGAGACGCTCTCTCTCTCGCTCAGACTATGCTCTTAGCAACATTGTATATATTGAATATATCAATAATTTTATTGTGAGTCGATTACTTATTTTATTTAAAAATACTGGAATTATTTCATAATCTCCGACATATACTTTATGGGGTCGGAAACGATTCCTTCTAGACGTTACACACATCTATTTTCACCACAAATCTAATATACCCAATACACATTTTGAGTATCGGGTATAAAAAGGTTTCCCGAATGACTTTTGAGTTTTTGAATACGTGCCATCGGTGAAGTTAGATAACATGAGTGCCCACATTTCACTGTCCACCACTGTAGAACTTGAGAAGATTAGTGCATGATCAACGCACAATCGCTGTGGCAACCAAATTTGGTATCTACACTCCTGTGATATCGAACCTGCACAAGTGTATTTCAAAATTTCGCACCACCCATACCAAATATGGTATCCACACTCCTGTTAGATCTCACTGTTACAAGTGTATTTCAAAAATTCGCTCAACCCCCGTTCGCCACTTCGCCATCCACACTTTTGCAGATACGGGAAAATTAAAACGCATTATCATAGAGAACCATTTCTACCAGATTGCCCAATCTTAATCAGATAAGATTATTATTATTAGAATGCAGCGTATGCAGTGGCTACGCAACGCCCGACGACTCGTTCAGATTGATTTTCTGTCGCCTCTCGCACGCACTCTTTTCTAGCGCGGTCTGTCGGAGGAGAGCCATACTGACAAAGTATCGGGTATAAATGTAGAGTTGGAGTCGCAGCAGCAACGTTTTATTTTAAAATAAAAAATGTTCAGGGAAACCTAATTCCGCCTAATGAGCACCACATTCCGCTTGCTGACGCCCTCATCTTCTAGGACGATTCTGCTCCTTGCCATCGTGCAAGATTAGTCAGCATATTTTTTCAAGCTTTGTTATTGTATCGTGTAATGATATATTCAAAAAGTTTGATTTTTCCAACGATGGGCTATCTTAGCTAAATAATATTTCTACATAGTGGGAATTGAGACATTCGACTGGCAGGGAAATGGTCCTGGTTTTAATCTGATCGAAAATCTTTAGCATATCAAGAAAGTTTTAATATGAAAGTAGAGACTATCTAAATTTTAAGAAATATTTAAAAAAGGTTGGCATAACGATATAAATATCGAATCAATCTACAAATTAGGAAGTGCCAAGCATTCGCGTAAAAAACTTTTTAAACTGTAAACACCTAGGAGGTTCAAAAAAAAAAAATATTTAACTAACTCATTACATACTCTTTAACATTCATAGAACTAAACGTAATAACAAAGACTCGAAACCTAGGATGAATTTTTCCGTACAATTATAAAAGTGAATACTTTTTGATTTAAGAATTTTTTGAAAACAAGGATGTTTGGACTTAAGCTATTAATCTGTTTCGAAAGCGTTTTATATTGTTTAGTTAGTATCATGAGCAGTCCGATTTGGTTATCGGAAAGTTGGCAAAACTTAAATTTTTCCGCATAACAGCACAAATGTACATGTAACAGCACACACTGTGCTTGTAACACGCACGTAACAGAAAATTTGAGTAAGGAGTAAGTTACCGTAACATTTAATTCAAAATGTAGGTGCAACAAATTAACTTTTTATTTTTATTTTCAATATACATGCTGTTACTCACAGTTTGTCAGACATGTTAAATACACAAGGGTTGCATCTAAGATGTTTTGATCGTCTTGATGTCTTGAAAATATACTGCTGTATATTTTCAAAGCAATCAAGTCAGCTGTTTTTGTTTGTCAGAACCGATGAAAAAATGAAACACATCGATACCAAAAATTTGTGAAACCGGGGGCACACACTTTTCGTAGTGTAATGTGTCCTCCAAATATTGACTGAGTATCAGGTAACTGCAAAGGCCCTTAGTTCCGTCTTTAAAAGAACGTTCCCATGTCCCGTCAAATTTTTTAACAGCATATTGTGGGACAGTTTGTCTTTTGTAGCGTTTGGTTAGTTTCCAAAGTGTGTAATTAGAGGATTCATCTGCATTGTGTTGCTCTAACATTCTGTCCGTTGAAGCTCTTTTGAGTAGACCTATGTATATAGCTCCTTGTTTACATTATAGGAAATTCGACGAAATATTCTATCACTGTTGGAAATTCCCTTGAATTCCCTTCCCGTCTGATCCGTTCCTAATATACATTTTTTTCCAAGCTATAACGTTTCCGGATTGGCTGTTGTTAAGTAATTTATACTCTTAAGAAAAGTATTTATTTGCTCCTTAATTAAGATCTCGTAAGTTTTTCAAAAGGCCGGAAGTATGGATGTTGGTCCGCAATCTAGAGAGATGCTTTTGGGATAGGTAATATTTTAATGTAAAATAAAATATTTTAATGTTGAAAATATGCTCGGGTTCGGTTAGGATAGGTAGAGGCGGCTGCCAGGCTCGCTAGGTGTCCTTCAAACTTTGGCCGGTTCCGGCCCGTTGTGGTACCGCTTGGCACCTTCCCTTTTCTAAATCGTGAGAAATGATGGCAGAAATTATCATATCCGGAAGCTCTTATAAAGTTTTCTATGTTCTTGGGACATATAATATCAGTTATGAATGGCAATCCCAAGTTGTGTTGCCATTATCTTCTGAGAGCTAGTCAGGTGCAGAACAGGTTTTACACCCTGTCTTCCTTTTCTTCGTCTCTGCAGCTGCGGCAAAAATCATTGTAGGGGCGCCCATCCTGTTTACATGTGTACTTATTAGCTAATGTCTTTTGAGGTTACGCATGACTGCGCCTCACATTTTTCTGCTAAGCTTGCAGAGCTAAGAGTTGCGCTTCATATTTATTTTCGGACATGTAGCGATTTGATCGCAGCTTGGCTGTTGCTGTATGCGAGTTGCCGTGACGGTAACCGCTTCAAGGTAGTCCAAGGCTTCCCTGATTGCTATGACTTTTGCCTGGAAAACGCTGCAGTGATCCTGAGTGCCTGAAGAAGTGCCTTATTTTCAGCTGGTCGGAGTAGATTCCCCCTCCGACCTCCGATCTTGTTGTTCATCCTGGATCCTTCTGTGAAGATTTGTATAGCCTGGTGGTCGAGCCATTCATCTCTGTGAGAGAAGATTGTGTTGAAAGGAGTAGCTGTGTGTTTTTTTGTGAACAATATTTCTAATATATTTTAATATATATATTTAATTTATTTTAATATGATTGGTCGGAGTCTCTCAGAAGGCATAAGATGGCATTCAGCGAATCATTTGGAGTGGTGCCGCCCTATGCACTGATGCATAGGGCGGCGGTTTGCTGACCCTTGCACAATTTTTTGCGGATCGTCCTTTTCGATAGGACACTGTAACTCCGTAGAGTAGTATTGGTCTAACTATTGCCAGATATATCCATTGGACTATACTATAGAGACATAGAGTTGCCTTCTTCACTATTTTTTTTTACGTTCATGTTCCAATTAAAATTTTTGTCAATTACCAACTTTAAGTAACTGGCACTGTTGCCAGTTGCGAGGTTGGGGTGTGGTACCTTGTATTTATATTGAAAAGCACGAGTTCCGTTCTCGAGGGATTTACTCCCAGTCCGCGTGATTCTGTACATTCTAACAGTCGCTAGCTTTGCGGTCATTTAGTCGTAGGGTGTTTGGGGGTATTTCGATGAGATTCACAAAGCGGCGGTATGACATTGTTAAAGGTCCCTGAAAGCATCTGAGGATTCACAGTTGTCCTAAGCTGTTGCCCGACTATTTTCTCAAAAAATTTGAGAAGGAAGGACGATAGACCATCATTTTTTTTGAGGTACCCCATCGACGATAGTTTTCGAGATGATCTTGTGTAGCATTGCGGCATTTGACGTTTCCTCGATTTCAGAGTAAAATGTTGGATATCTATCCCACCAGGCGGATTTCTTTTTCCCCCCAGCTTTGTTGAAAGGGCATTCTGCCGTGAAAGCTTTGTTGCATGCTTCCGTGAACTTGTTTACTAGACGGTTTAGGTCTTCCTGTGTTTGAAGCTTTGGTTTGGTGTTTTGTAGGGGAGTATTTTCTCCATGGCTGTTCTGTATTTTTTCCAGTTGGCTATCCTGTGATTAATATTGTCAGTTTTGGGGTCTCGAGAGATGATATCGACTTTTCAAGTCTTGAATATGTCTGACGCTGGGATTTTTTGACAGATGTGAAACCCCGATCCACACTGGCGCCATCTGCCATCCGTCAAAAAGCAGCTGATAAGCTGAAATTAAAAAGTTTTGGTCTAAATTGTGAAATTTTCACAATTTTAAATTAGTAAATTGCCTATATTATTGGCTTTAATAAAACAATCCATATGTGGAGATAATGTTTTTTATCCCCAATCGGCCGACTAATTATTTCGAATTAAATAAAACTCGGCGCAGAAATAAAATTACGATATGTTCTTTAATGCGTGACATCCAAATTGCAAGTGTGGCTTGCCTGCCCTTTACATTGCCGCTCCGATCGCTAAGCGCAGCTTCGCTCGGCCGACGTCGGTAGGCAGACGCAAAGCGGAGATAGCGAAGAGCGAGCTGGCAGAGAGCGTTTAGCAGGGCAAGCACGCGCAAAGCTTTAACAAACAAATGAGTGACATAGACATAAGTAACAAACAAAATAAGCGGCTGAGGGCCAATAATTAGGTGCTGTTTGGCAAGCAGCTAATCGGCTGGGTTCTGCTCCGAACACCATATATGTACAATAAACGTTATTCTTTGGACTCCCTTAAAAATTGTAGCACCTCTGTTTGGAAGTTGGTTTTTCAGAAGATTTTCCAGTTTAATCCGCTTTGCGTCGACATTAACGGAATTATTGGTCAAATGTTTATATCGAGCTTTTCCATCTATGCAGTCAATTTCGACTTGCGTGTTTTGTTTGTTCAAATCATAAAAAAGAGAGCAAATACACACATACATATGTACATATGTTGAATTATTTCCACCAAATTCTGGTCTCTCCATTTTGTATTGTGTCTGTTGCACTCTTATCTCTTTTTAAGTCTTCAACGATTTAAAATTCGAATTACGATTTGAAATATGTCTGGGTGCGAACTATTTTTTTTTATTGTAATTCATTGTTTTCTTGGGTTGCATTTAGGAACATCCCAGATGGATGGTGGAATAACTGGAAAATTTTCGGAACGGCAAAACCTTACGGACCATCCCCGAAATGGATGGTGGATGGTCGTCAGTGTGAGTAGACTATTAGTGAGACATTATCGTCATGGCGGATTTTTTATTATAAATGTAGAGTTGTTGCCCCGATTAAAAATTAATAAATTATAGTTTATCTGAAAAGTGACTCACCACCTACCATTTTTGTCCGAGCTCTCTCATTAGGTGTGGTGAGCGTTGCCGTCGCAGCCCATTAACAGACCTGTATCTGACTTCTTGCTGTCGGTGGCTAGCTGACGAACGAAGTCGCTTAGAGCATAGCTTTCCGCATGGGACATGTAGGACGACAATAATCTTAGATGTTTCCCTTGCAGCTTAAGGCATCCTAAAGTGTTGTCGCCATCGATAAAGTTAAGGAACGGAAAAATGTTTAAGTGCGTTCTAGTAAGAATGCAGGTACGGCTTTTACTTTCATTTTGAGCCACAATCATCTTCCTCATGGCTAATCCACATACCTTGTCTCCCGCTATCCAATGCTCCTGGATTAGGACTAGATCGGCTCCGCTCACATCTAAGCGGAGTTTTAGGCCAGCAGATGCTGCTTAACAGTGGTGAAGATTGATTTGAAGTAGTCCCAGGGGCATTGCCACAGACGTTCTCTCGGTACATAGACTCTAAATCGAGCATCAGCTTTGTGCCTTCTTGGACCGGCTCCTGCTCAACTGAGCTGTCGTGCACAGGATGCGCCTTACACTTGTACACCTTAATGGTGCATAAGCTGGCTGCCTTTAACAGGGCCAGCGACTTCTGGTTAAGCACGAGAACAAACCAGGCTTGTCGGTCACCTCAACCTTTATTACCTTCCAATCAGTGGTTGGAAATCTTGGGTTGTATCTCTGCAACATCCTGGTCCTCGGATTTCTAGGAGCTCGAAGCAGCCGTCGGGCAATGCCGCGAGTCCACCCACTCTCACTGGTGCCTGGGAATTTTAGCGTCCGCGCTGCCTTTATCCAAGACATCGATCAGAGTCATTTCTTTGGCAATCTGCGCGAAAGATACGTTGGGTTTCCTGTTGTTAAGCTGTTTGGGTCAGTTGTTTGTGTTGCCGTTCGCGGACACCCGCTGGCTGTCCGGGACTGCTTATTTCCGGTATTCTCCCGCAAATACAACTAAGTTTGATTTTGGGATGCCCGCTTATTCGCAGCTGACCTGCCGAGATGGACGGTTCGATATTGGGAATACGTAACGTACACCCATATAGCATCTCTGCTGCTGATGCCTTTATGTCCTCCTTGAGGAGGCCAAGCATGACGTTTGGAAGCAGCTTGAGTCTTTCATGGACCTGTGCCAACGCTCCATCATGCCATTTGACTGGGGGTGGTATGGCGTCGTGTGAATGTGCACGCTTCCCAGCATATTCGCCAGAGACTTAGACTGCAGATTCGAATTGAGTTCCTTGATCGGTTGTAATAGTCAATGGGCACGCGACACGCGATATCCAGCGCGACAATATTGCTTCACATATGGTCTCTGCAGTCATATCTTTCAACGGCACAGCCTCCAGCCAGCGGAAAAAGCGGTCAATCATTGTCAGACAATATCTGTATCCGTGAATCAAGGGCATCACAACAATGTCTAGATGTACGTGATCAAACATTCCATCGGGGACAGTGTTTTTTTCCGGAATTAGAGCGTTGTGCTTATGAATTTTGGCTCGTTGGCACGGAAGGCAATTCCTCGAATACTCCAGAACGTTCTTACGTTGCATTTTTTGAATGCTTTGATCGAGCTTGGCGTCCACTGCACTGGCCGTTTGTCGTTTATCTTCATGCTGCGTGTCGTTGAGTGGCGACTGTATTTCTGATGCAAAAGGTATGCAGCGGTGGTAATAGTTAACTATACCAAGAAAATTACCTAATTCGCAGATAGTTTGTGGCTGAGTGTACTTAGTAATTTACTTCACTCGATTCTCTGGAGGCTGAATTCCGTTGCCGTTGACTGTGTAACTCAGTAATGTCACTTGAGGTTGTGCGAAACAGCACTTCTTCTCGTTGATGCAAAGTTTATGCGCTTGTAAGATTTGCAACACATTGTGTGTACTCCTCCATTGAGTTGGATATTATGAGAATGTCATCAATGTAGCAAAACACGTAAATGGCATTTTTACAAATTCAATTAGCCCAAACGGTGTGCATACGACTGTTTTTTCGATGTCCTCTTCGGCCATCGCTATTTGATAGTATGCTCGTTCGAGGTCTAGTGTAGTAAAAACGTTTTTGACATATGAACGATCAGCAAAATCGTAAATGTGGGGAATCGGGTAACGATCTGGAACGGTTATGTATGTAGTGGCGAACTGAAGGTGAATCTGATGGGTTCGTGTTGTCGAGGTTGAAGTCGGTGTGTCGGTCCTTGCCTTGATGCGCTTTGTCGATATTTGGCGAAGCAAAATCCTGCGAGATTACAGATAGGCTTGTGCCCTTGGTAAGACGTTGTGCAAGACCATAGTGCAGGGAAACCTCTCGCTCTGGCGAGAGAGAATGAAATTGTTTTCTTCATTCTGGCCATAATAATAATACGATCTGGCTCAGATTCTGCAGTCTAGAAGATATAGTAGTAATTCTCTATAGTTCTATGTTTTTGATTTTCTCCTGACTTCAAAAATGTGGATGAAACAATTTTCGTCCTTTGTGAGGCGGAAGGGGGCTGGGTGAAGTTTTAAAAAACACTTGTAACAGTAAGTTGTCATAGCTCTAGCTTTTATAGTCTCTAAGAACTAGGCGCTTAAAGGGACGGACAGACGGACGGACAGACATTACTCAATCGACTGAGCTATTGATGCTGATCAATAATATATATATACTTTATGGGACCGGAAACACTTCTTTCTGGGCGTTGCACACGCCCACTCTTCCCACAAATCTAATATACCCCAATACTGATTTTGTGTATCAGGTAAAACAAAGACACCAAGACCGGTTCGACCACAAAACAACTTAGGTGTCCTTAGGAGGGATGAACGCGGTCCTTTTCTTAGCGCTGGTTGGAACCTACAACTCTGACTCCACATTTACAAAATTAAAAATTACAATTTAGCGTTTATTGTTCAATACTGTTTCTGTGTTTTTGTTAGAGTTTGTTCACGGCCACGGGAACTTAGACTAAGGTGTTAGGCGCTTCGCCGATGAAGGCCGACTGTCTTGAAGAGTACTGAGTCGAAGCTGTGGATTATAAGAAGTAAGAACGTTACCTATGTGTGTGCGCGATAATAGAAAGCTTAAGAGATACTTTCTTGATGTTACTTAAGAGCTCTACTCCCCCCCGTTGAAAGACCAGGCTATCCTCAACTGGAAGGACGCACAGCTTGTTGACAGCTAGAGTGATGACCTTGATTACCCGCGCTAAGGGCCACATCAACGGCGGCAAGTTTGACCTCGTTGGATCGAGGATTGTGGTGTGCAACGTGGGCACGTTGTCGAAAAGCAGAGTCAGGTACTCCTCACTCCAACGTTTCTAAAAAATCTGCTAGGCACAGGCGACTCGCTGCCAGCGATCGAGTCGATTGAAGTTGAGACCCGTAACGTTTGGCTCAGGAAACTCCATCAGCGGACGATAAATTAAAAAATGTCCGGGTATAAGGACGCCAAGATCTTCCAGGTTTTCTGAAATCGAGATAAGGGGATGAGAATTCATTACAACCTGGATTTGGCACACCAATGTCCGCAGAGCATCGAATCAAAAAAGTGACGATCCCAACGTGCGATACAAATTATGTTTGACCGCCTTCACCGCTGCCTCCCACAAACCGCCGAAATGCGGCGAGCGAGACACAGTTTTCATGCCACCGATGGGCAAAAACTTTAAGCGAATCGCTCCAAGTAGCGACTGTCGACCAGCATGGTGATGATTCCGTTGAAAGTGCGTAATGATGGCGAGCGTTAATAGATAATGCCTGTGCAAAATGATTGGGTGGCGTGAATCGAAGTGAGTGCCGCAGGCGGCCACCAACACGAACTAGACCAAAGTCATCTATGAAAGGCGAGAGCAAGATGATTCTGCTGGGAGCCTCGACGCAGTTCACTTTCCGCACAGCAATGTACTTATGTGCCCGTTGAACGATGCGACATAATAATCCTTTGCGAAGGTACTCAGACGAGAGATCCGGTGACATCGTCCTACTGATGACTTTCTGAACGTAACCAAAAATGCGCATCATGACTCCAAATGAGTTGTGCTAACGAAAGTGTATGAAAACGGATGAGTGTGTGAAATAGCTTGGCTTGAATGGTGAGGAATAGACATAAGCAGATCATTTAACGAAAGACCAGATGTGGTAGCCGCAGAGCCGTCGAATACGACCCTCAGATTTGTTGTGGAGCTGTTCTCTTTGATGACGCAATGATGTAGCAAGAAATATTTGCACTTGTGCCCATCTTCCTGGGGCACCAGAGACATATTCCGCGTATTCCCCTGAGGGTAAGCGAGCGTTGGCGATGGTTGACGAAGTATTCCTCGCAGTGAAGTTCCTCCTTTGTTGCCCTAGCGATTGGCTCAAAGATGTCCTTCACTTCCCAAAATTGACGAACCAATCCTTACACACCTTTCTATTAATTAATAACTGTAGTGGTATTTTTATTTTGATGCTTAGTTTCTTAGTAAGTTTAGTGGTAATTTTCCTCGAATGTTAGTCTAATAGCTATCTTTCTTGCATGTTTGCGTTTGGTTCGGCTACGCACCGTGCGTCATGCGGCAGCGCCCCTAAAATCCGCGATTTCAGAACGAGATCCACCGAGATATCTTCAGTTGAGAAGGTAGCATCTCCTATGCCAGAGACAGCAGTAAGCGATTTAGTTTTACGCAGTTGAAGCTGATTAGCTATACGAGTAGTTACGAAATGCAATTGCGAGTCCGAGTCCAACAATGCGCGACATGGTATGAAAGTTCCAGCGCTGTTTTTGACGAGAACGACGACGGTGGCTAATAGAACAGGCTCAAACGGACGCTAGAATATATAAACTAGCGGCGAGGAGGGCGACAATGCAACCATGGCGGTATGATTTGGCTGTGGCTCGATTGAAGAAACAGTATGGAATGTCTCTGTTAGACGAAGAAAATGCAGAAGAGTGTGGTGCTTCGATTGACAAGTACAGCACGGACCTGATTTACAATCTTTCACGTGATGACCCTTTCGTAGGCAATTGACGCATAACAAGACCCTCTTTGTGTAATTGTGACGATCATTCGATAGATTTTTCCACCGTTGACAACTGGCGATCATATGGTTCGTGCCTTCACAGAACACACTGGAAACATGAGCGCATGATGCTACAAACGATTTTCATGATGCGTACTCGCGGTTTTCCCTGACCCGGTTGCCAACCTGACCATGTTGCCCTTGCATGGAGTGGTGAATGCCTACGACATCTTTGTTCCAGAAAGGCAGATATTTCTCCCAGGATGGAAGATTTTGATTCGACGACGCTGCTTCCTATTTAACTTGAGGAAGCAAGTGGACGATGATGCAATCAGCTATTTCCTCCTTAGTTGCCAGCGCTTCCAACGCGTGAAGATGTGAGGTGGCGGCGTCCGTAAGCGCCCGCAGCTGAACAACAGATGAGTCCCCACTCGCCAGCCCAAATATTTCTCTAATGTGTGCCTGTAGAATGAGACGTTTATTAGCCAATCGTTTTTTGAGAATATCTAATTGCAATTATTGTAATTAGCCTCGCTCATCTTCAACGAACTAATGGTGTCCAACGCCGCTCCGCTCAAACAAGACTGCAAATGCTATAATTTCTCGATAGAAGTCAGTTCAGCTTCACTATCAATAACAGCTGTGGACATGGCATAGAATATAGGTCCACTCTGTATAGTCTCCGCTGAACTTGGGCAGCTGCAGCTGTGGCAAGCGCAATCGACTGGCTATGTACATAATGGATTGGGATTCACTTGGGTTCATTTGAAACGTGGAACAATGCGTGGCTTGCGAACTCTGGCCCAACTCACGCTGAAGAATGGTCCTCAAAGATAAGATGGACGAGTCCAATTTTCCAGGTGGTGTGGCCACAATAAAATTCATTTAAGCTTCGTCAATGATTTTAACAATCCTCGCAGATCATATTCATCCATTTCGCGTAGCTTTTCACGATCCATCTCTGTTCGTATGGACTCTAGCCTGTCCAAAATGGCTCTAGCCCTTAGCCTCCTGAAGGAAATCCAAGATGCAAGGAATTGGGTGCTGGCTGCGTTAGCACTAAACCTTTCATCAGATAGAGCATCGCCAACTTTCACAGTATTACTGTCATTGCGCATAGCCACCGATTCACTCCTTCTATTATTTTTTTTCTTGCCCATGGTTTCGGCTATAGTCTGTTAACGCGGAGTGTATAAGTCGATCAGAGTTAAATAAAATGATGCAACGCGCTAGTTCAAACGAGTTCAAAACTTGTTGGCGTTCACTTTTGCTGCACTTTTTATGTATTTATGTCCATAACGTATGCGCGCCAAAGCAACGAAGCGACGACCGAAAAGAACCAACAGTTATGCACAAGCGAACGAGTTCAAGTTGTGCAGACGGTCAAGAGAGCTGACTGAAGCAAACGACGAAAGAGGAGGCGAAGAAAACTATCGGACCACGCTTAGATCTCTATGCGACGAAAGAGAAGCGAAAACGAAATGTTAAGTTCACAATGTTCGTCCTTTGCGTGGGCGGAAGGGGGTGTGGCGAAATTTTGACACAAAACGGTCAAGGTCCGATATCAAAGGAGTGTGGATACCGAATTTGGTTGCTCTAGCTTTTATAGTCTCTGAGATCCTTGAACTCATATTTTGCAATAGGCAAAACCGACCATGAAACCTGTGTGTTAGAGAGAGACACAGCGAGAGAGAATGAAATTGTTTTCTTGATTCTGTCTTTTATACGATTATACGATCTGGTTCTGATTTTGCATTCTAGAAGATCTAGTCATCCATTACGATTCAGCGTTTTCAGTTTTCCTGTATCTTTGAAATTGTGGATGCCACAGATTTTTGCCCTATGTGGTGGTGAAGTGGACGAGGCAAAGTTTTGAAATATACTTGTAACAGTGACAAGTATTTCTCTAGCTCCTGTAGTCTTTGAGCACTAGGCGCTGATAGGGACGGACAGACGGACGGACGGACGGACAGACGGACAGACAGACAGGGCTCAATCGACTCGGCTATTGATGCTGATCAAGAATATATATACTTTATGGGGTCGGAAACGTTCTGGACGTTACACACAGCCACTTTTACCACAAATCTAATATACCCCAATACTCATTTTGAGTATCGGGTATAATTACACCGTTGTTAAGGTTACAATTTGGATTTTATTGTCCGATATTGTTTGTGTGTTTTTGTTAGAGGCCGTGGCCGTGAACTTAGACTTAGGTGTTAGGCGCTTCGACGATGAAGACCGACTGTCTTGAAGAGTACTGACCTATTACCTTAAATAGTACTGACCGACTGTCTGACCGAAGCGTCGAAGCAGTGGATTATAAGAAGTAAGAACGTTACATATGTGTGTGCGTGTATGCACTGAGAGCGTACATGGGATGAACGCGATAATAGATATTAAGAGATATGTTCTTGACGTTACTTAAGGGCTATTCACGGCTGCTGCTCCGAACACGGTCATTACGTTTTTGTAATTTTTATATTTTTAACTTTTAATCACGTTATAGTTTTCTACATGTTGTGCATAAGTTTTGAAAATAAAACAGGCCGAATTTAAAACTCATCTGCCTAAGCCTTTACGACGGCTATGGGCTCCGTTTTCCGATCGCTCAAACTGAATTAAGAAAATATTTTGATGTCTTGTGATATTTACAAATTTGTTTATTCCAGAATCAATAAATGCCAAAATGAACAAAAACACGTCGACTCTGGAGGACGCATAAGCACTATCTCGAAGGTTCCATATACCCATTCGGATAACGTAGTGCCATATTGGCCTATGTGTATCCCCAAGAGTGGCGTCCGGGCTAATCTAGCCTAAATATTGAGCATGAAAAAAATTGAATCTCTATGAATGTCCTAAAATGTATCAGGGCGTATTGATAGCGCCTCATATTTGGAATAGGAAAATTTACTTACCTTAGCTGGAAAATGGGAGCCAGTACTTCCAGTATTAACTATCCTAACGTCGCATCATCAGGAGCTGCACTTAATAGTACCGGAAACTCTAATGGAAACATATCGGTGCTGCTGCCCATGAGCATGGCAGGTATGGTCACAGCAGGAGCGGTTGGTATGACGACTGGCAGTGGTACTGGTATCAGTGGCGCACAGTACCATCGAGATCAAAGACGAAAGCGTGTAACTGGTTTTGCGACGCTTAAGAGAAAGTTTATACGTAGACGACGTTCGTCAAAAGCATATGATCACGCTCGCGTTCTACGAGATTTTGTGTCAGACTGGGCACCTATGGAGCTGGCAGCTCTTTGCGAGGAGTTCGAAGCCTTGTCGGCTTTAAGAGACTTATCGGTTAGAATGAAAACATTTATTGTTTGTCTATTAGTTTTTTAAACATCATATATTTATAGGTGCAAGCTGAATTGGCGCGACCTCCGGCAGCAAACATACAAACAAGACCTTGCTGCTCTTTACGATCTAAATTTTTGCACTGATTGTGATCTTGTTTTTCGCGGGACTATTTTCCCGGTGCACAGATCAATATTATCAGCTCGTTGCTCCTATTTCCGCGACTTACTCGCAGGTTGTCCTGGTTTCGGAGCGCGTATATGTCTTGAACTGCCCACTTCGCCTATTGACGTGCCGCTTTTCTCTTCCCTATTGCGTTATTTATATACTGGCGATATGTGTCCGCATGATCCGAACATCGAAATCACAGTGTTGCGTCAGCTGGGAGACGACTTTGGCTCACCAATCCTCTGGATCATGATCTTCGCTATTTGTTGGAGACTGGCGACTACGCAGATGCGGCACTTGTTTTCACAGCAGATGGTAACAACGACAATCTGCGACAAGACTCGGGTACCTCGGAGTACGGGTTTCGACCAAAGATCGAACTTCCATGCCATAAAGCTATTTTGAGTGCGCGCTCACCCTTTTTTCGTAATTTAATTGCGCGTCGAACGCGCAAACATTTGATGAGTACGTTGAACGTTCCTTACACGTGCCCACGCGAATTGTATTAGACGAAAGCGTTATACCGAAGAGATCTGCGCGTGTACTGTTGCAAGCGATTTACCTGGACGTTTGTTGATTTGACACTGATCTTACGCGGTGTTGGATCGGGTACGTCGGCAGGATCACTAGGGGAAGTGCATGCCTTAACCAACACAGGAAGAGTTCGTCCAACGACACTGGAGGAAGCTATGGAGCTTTAACCAGATTGGTCGGTTTTTAGAGCTTGATATTTTGGCGCAAGGCTGTGAGGATTTAATACTCGAGTGGCTGTCCCTTGATACTTTACCAACAATTTTAAAGTGGGGTTGCCAACCCCATGGCTCCGCGTGGGTGTTTAGACAAGCATGTCAGTACCTACGAGAAGAATTTACCGTTATTAGCACCTCACCTGTCCTGCACCAACTAGATAAAAAGCAACTGTTACATGTTCTGCAGAGTAATTTTTACAAGCTTCTGAGCTAGAGATTCTGCAGGCTGTTCTTAAATGGGGAGAACAGGAGCTCATTCGCCGTATGGAAGATCGTGAACCAAACTTGTTGTCACACACAGCTCACTCAGTTGCTCGCAAGGGCGTAAAAAAACGTGATTTGAGTGATGTAGAGCTGCGAGACATCATCGCAGAATTATTGCCTTTAGTGCGCATAGACCATGTTTTACCACCACATAGTGAGATACTCGGCCAAGCAATTCGTCGAGGTCTTGTCAGCACGCCACCTTCACATATGATTGGAGATGAACGAGAAAATTTACGTATCAATGCCTGGATACGTAGTGGTAGTAATCAGGACTCTTTGTAAGACC
>NW_020825364.1:600000-770727 GCF_003286085.1 Drosophila persimilis
CCCCAGCCCCGGCCCTCGGCCCCCAGCCCCTGCTCCTCCCGGTGGAGAGTCAATTTGCAGCAGCATATGCGCTACTTGGAATGCGTCGTCGTCGTCGTCGTCGTCATCGCGGGGCACACACTCAGAACTCACTCATTTTCCCATTCAGTTTGGGGCAACGCCCACTTTTGGGTACGCTGCTTTTGGCCCCATGTTGCAAGAGTCTCATTTTCGGCTCATGGGCCGTTGGGCTGTTGTTTTTGTTTTTGCTCTTTTAATAGTCCTCCTTTCGCCATATACGCAAATCGATTAAAATTGCGAACCGCAGCAGCGTCCCAGGCAGACTGCCAGAGCACTGGAATGGAATGGAATGGTCTCTGGGGCAGGACTTGGGGATGGGTAAGGGGATGGGTAAGGGGATGGGCACGGGGATGGGCACGGGGTTGGGGAGCTGGACACACACTCCTCTCTCTCGCTCGCTCGTATTTAAATGCCAAGTGAAAAACTATAGCCAATTACTTTAAATTAGTGTAATTCCCATGGCATGGCATCGGGGGCAACGTATCGTATCGGATTGGGATTGGGATGGGGATGGGGATGGCGATGGGGATTGGATTGTGGATCGTGGATCGGTTGGTGCCAGACTCTGGTCTCCACTTTTGAATTGTTGTTGTATTTATAATTTTAGAAGTCCTCCGCACTGGTCCCTCTCCCCCTCCCTCTCCCCCTCTCGCTGTGTGTGTGTGTGTGTGTGTGTGTGCCGTGCCCCACATGGCCCGCGGGTGTAATTTTAATTTCTGCCGAACTCCTACTCCTCCTGCCATAATCCACGGCCATGCCATTCCTCCACAGTCGTACGACTCCCCCCATTCCGATTGGTCCTTGGGTCTCGGGGTCTCAGCTGTTTAGAGACGCGTAATTGCCGCCACGTCCCCCTGTCCCTCTGTCTCTCTGTCTGTCCCTCTGTCGCTGCGTCTAAGCCCCACGCTCTGCACGCTCTTCACGCTCCCCATGCAGCCGGCTTCCATGCTCCATTTCATGTCACAGGTGGCCTCCCAGCCCCCCAGCCTCCACCTCCACCGCCGACTCCTGCCTCCTCCTGCAGCTCCCACTGACTGCATTTAATAACTTTTTATTCGCCGCTTACCCTCGATGACGAGTGACAGGTCTCTGGGGCATGATGATATTGGCCAAGGATAAGACCTGCTCCTGATTCCTGTAGGGCGATATCTCCCAGTAGCCATCCCCCATTCGATCTCTGAACTCCTTCCCTTCGAAATCCCTATCCAAAAAGAGAGTCTATCCCCTGAAATTCAACCCTTATCCTTATCCAATTTGTGTACTAGTATTTTTCCAGTATTCTTATTGCATTCTTTGTCTAGTATCTTTCTTGTAATCTCTTTATTCTGGTATTATTTTTTTGTACGTATTTTTCTAGTATTTTATCACTATTCTTCTGATATTTTCTCAGAGTTATTTCACTATTTTGTTCTTCTAATATTTGTTCAATATTCTTTCAGTATTTTCCAGCTGTATTGCAGTATTTCTAGGATCTTCTAGGTTTCTTCTGGTACTGAAAACCCTCTCTTCTCTCAGCTACAGGGTATCCCTGCAGCAGTACTCCTTTCTGATAGCCCACCATTCCACATTTTCTTTCACTTTTCGATCAGGCTCTCGGTTGCACTGTGGGAAAATATGTAGAAGCTGGCAATCAATGTCCAAAACTTTGCCCCACGGCCATGACAACTTGCCTCTCGATTTATGAGCCTACGCCTTGGACGCCGTGGACGGACTCCCCCTTTCAAAAACCGAGCTAAAAACCAAAGCAAGACCAAAGCCAAAGCCAAAACCAAAACCCAACCCAACCCAAAGAATCTCTGTGTGCAACAGGCTATTGCTGCGGCTGCTGCTGCGGCTGCCGTTGCTGCTGTTGTTTCTCATGGCCTTAGATTTGTGGCAATAATTGATTTTAATTTATAGAGTAGAACACTTTGGAGAGCTGCAAAGGTAGGAAGCGAAGGAGTTGCAACAGCAGTCGAAGGAAGCGCAAGAGTTGCAAGAGTTGCAGGAAGAAAACCACAGCTAATCCTTTTAGCCGGGCAAACCACTTTCCTAATAGATTCCACCAAGTGTTGGCCCTTAAATTGGCCGAGGATTCACCCTACCGTATAATTGTCGGGGTCACCAATTAAGGGAATAACTCTACCCACTCCCGCAGCGAGTGTCGGGGTCACCAGTTTAGGCGGGGGCTTCCACTTCCTCCCTAACAACAGGCCAGATCTGCGCTTTGAAAAGTTGTAACAACGTTTACTCGAGTGTAACTTTTTTTTGGGTTCAACTAATGAAATTATGAGGCCTTTAATTTCTTCTTCTTTTTTTGTTTTTGGCAAGATGTCTCTTGCGGTGGCCTCTGCGGAAATTAACGCTGGGAAACGCTGGAAATACTTGAAGGAAAGAGGTTAAAATACCATTCTCATACCATTCTCGTGGCAGAAGACAGAAGAATGCCGTTCTACGAATGGGGTTCTCCCATGGTTCTCCGAGGTCTCTGGGCCCTCGGCTCTGGGCTCTGGGCTCTGGGCTGGGGGTCTCTGCTCCAAACTCCAAAGCAATTAAAACGCGTTTTCGCAATTAAATGACTTTGCTATTTTTATTTTCCCTTCTGTGTGTTTTTGTTTCTGTTTCTGTTTCTGTTTTTGTGCTTCTGTAGTGCTCTGTGTGTAGTTTTCTCGTGTAGTTCTTTTAGTTGAACAAAAGTTTATGTCAAAAATTTAAATCAGCAGCAAGAACGACAAGGGGGGAACGGGGGGACGAGCAGGGGGCATCGCCAAGGGGTTTAAGCGGAGGAATGACTTTTGGTAATTAGACTTCTTGACTTTTTTGGGGTGTGGGGCCCGGGGGCGTCCAACAACTTTTTTGGCTTGGAGAAACACCCTTTGGAAATTGTTTCCAATTAAATGAGACTTTTCAGAGAGGGAGGGGGTTTTTTCTTTGGGGAAATTCAAGAAAAATAAATACGAAATACTGAAACACGAAATACTGAACTACTGAAATACTGAAAAATGTTATAATTTTTAGAGTTGGTTTTTATTTGCTTTCTGGAGCACAACTGTTTTTGTCAAATGTTTCTTCAGCGAAGCGAGATGACGCTGCAGGTTTCATCTCTCTCTCTTCTGCCACATGCCCCTTGGATGGTGCATGGCTTGCAGGGCGTGGGGTGGGGAGGGGAGGGCATCATTATCATTTCTAGAACGCGACATTAACATTAACTTTGAGAGTAATGTGGCTCGGGATGTATGTGTGTGTGTTGCCGTCTCTGTTGATGCAACTGCGGAGCGTAACGAACACGCTTACAACGAGCGAGTGAGCGGGCGAACGAAACGAAACAATCCCCAAAGGAAAACACAATCATCATTAGTGGTAGAGTCCACATAGCACAGTTGTACGAGAGCGATATAGTGTGCATATACTCGTAGTGGTTCCATGTTCTATATAATCATTTGGAGCATAGACCGAAAGACCGAAAGACCGACGACCGATTTGTGGTGTTGGCAGGCAGGCAGGCAGGCAGGCAGCGTCTTTGGCTCGTGGTCACACCTCGTGGGGCACTTGCAAGTGCGCCTCCAACGCCAACTCCAACTCCAACTCCAACGACTCCTCCCCTGGCACTGCCACTCATCATCATGTCTCTAGTTAATTGGGTTTTTTCTTTAAACAATTCTATCAATGCCTGAGCATATATTAGCTTATAGACCGACCGGCCGACCGACTCCAGGTGCTGCTGCATAAGACACCTATTAGGGGCATGCTTCAATGCCTCCAAATGGCATGCAACCACAACTGCAGCCCACTGGAGTGGCGAAAAACGGGGTTGGCTTTTCTTAGGAAAACAGTTTTGCAGCAGGAAAATTAACTTAAACGAAGGCTTTAGCTTTCAAAGGGGGAGAGTGTTTTCCCTGCTTTTATGGGATCAACAATTCTCAGGAAGTGCCCCTAGGTAGCTTCTTGAAGTGATGTATTGGGTATGGAATACTATTTGAGGGGTCTTAGAATCAACATCCAGGGAAAACTCCTCCTGCATATCCACAGCTCTTTCTGTGGCATTCCACCAGCGATTAAAGATCATTTATAGGATCCTGAGACCCAAGAAGTTCTTTAATTTGGTTTTTTAAACAACACTTTTGGGAATCTATTGATATTTTAGTGTCTCACATTCGCAGATCTCGGACGCGTCATACGGCAGGGCCCCTCGGTCGACCCTTGAAGTCTCCTTTAAACTCTTCTCTGGTAAGATTTCCTTTAAGAGCGCCACCAGCTCTCATATCTTCCGTTTCCGAGCGATCTGATTGGCTTCCCTTTAAGCCAATTTCCTTATAAAACCCATGGCTGACATAACTGTTAATGTTACGGCCACTTCCTTCTTGAGAGATCACCTTTTTGGAAGCCCACACAAAACCGAAGTTCGATTCCGGATTCCCGATTCCAGATTCCAGATTCCAGATTATTCGTGGAAGTAAATTGAGATGTCAACTTCGAATGCCTTTCTCTCCGCTCATCGCGATAATGATGATGATGATGATGATGATAACGATGATGCTAACAACGGATTATAGATGGATGCTAGATGCTAGGTGTTTCCCAGATGAGCAAACACCGATAGAGGCACTTAAAAACGGAGATGCCCGGTAGATGATGCAAAATGTGGCCTAAACTCTGGTAGATTTACGGATGGAAAGTGTGAGAATCGAATGACAAAAACGAAAGAAGCAGGGAGCAAGGGAGCAAGGGAGTGAGAGAGTGACAGAGTGAGAGAAGGTTAGAAAACAGTTAGAAGATCATTATCTCCCTGGCCCAAAGAGACGCAGACAGAGAGAGAGAGAGGGAGAGAGATAGAGAGAGAGGGGTCATCAGTGAGCCGTGAAATATGATCAAAATATTTATGTCTCTGGCCGCAATTATGAAAAAAGAGACAGACCAAAGAGCAAAAGAGATGGAGAACTATTCGGAGAGCAAAAGAGACAGAGCCAGAGGGAGAGAGAGAGAGAGAGAGATAGACAAAAATCACAGAAGACAATGGTCTATCGATCGGCTCTCTCTGTGGGACACGGACCCTCATTCCGATATTTTGTTACCTGTTTTTTTTCGAAAATATACTTTTTTATGACTCTATTTTTATTTTTTTGGTGTAGCCGTAAATTGATTTTTACGAGGAGGCACACGACGACGACGACGACGAAGACGGAGGCAGACAGGCGGACGGACGGACGGACAGAGAGTTTCGGAAGTGCAACGAATATTGGCAATAAACATTCCAATTTGATTTGTGCCCCTCCCTCCGATCGGCGACGCGGAGAGTGCACGAGGCCCAAAAGGGCAGAGGGGAGCTGCTGCAAGTCCAGTTTTAAGTGCAATTACAGCGAGAATGGGCCCTGCACTCCAGAAAGAGAAAGAAATTAGAATCAAAGACAAATTGTCGACAAAACTAAAGCAGTGACAGTGCAATTAATTATTTTGTCAGGGAAAACGAGTGTCGACTGCCGACTACCGTCTGCCGAGTGCACCTGAAAAGTGCCTGCCCCGCACAACCCTCCTCCCCGGGAAAAAATGCCAAGAGACAAGTGAGAAATGAAAAACTTTTCTCCCTCCCTCTCCCTCGCTCTGGGAGAAGGGGGAAGTGCACTTCCGACAGGTCAAAAATGAATCGCATCGCGCAATTAAACAGTTCTCTCTCTCTCCCAGGGCCTGGGGGCACCCAAAAGAAGAGGGGAACAAGAAGAACAAGAAGACGAAGGTGTGAAAACTTAATTAAGTCGAAAACAGAAGTCGCAACAAACGAAAAGAAACGAAAAGAAAGCCAAAACGAGGTGAAAATCACTTGAGGATGGAAATTCCCTCAAAGAAAATTCCACGGATTTACACACGAATTTAATGCGATAGAAAACCCCCATTTTATTGAAAGCTAAACCCCAAAACTAAACTGTTGGCCAAATAGAATTTTGCGGTTGCGATTTCCTGCGGTTTGGCGGCCTTTGACGCCCTTTGACGCCCTTTGAAGCACCCTACGATAGGCTGCATGCAACATGCAGCAGCAGCGGCCTTTCGGTGGGCCAGTGAATGGACTGAGTTTACCTGAATCTGCCGACCTGTGACCTCTCGATAAGGACAAACATTCCCGAAGCATGCGTCACAGAGACATAAAAATCGAAAAATCCATTTCATTGCCGGTCGATTTGATAAGAGAGGACGGAGAGCAAGCCGGAGAAGCGGAGAAGCCAGCCCATCCTTGGAACAAAGGACTCGCCTCTGATGTTGCTGTGTTGCTGTCGTTTTTGGCGTGGGCTTCTGCTGCCTGGGAGGGCATCGGCGCATCTTCCTCGAATGATTTATGCGTGCATTTTCAGTGCATTTCATGGCTGCTTAATTAGTGATTAAAAGAGCTGAAAAAAACAGCAACCAAACCCAGAAACACTCCCACGAAATGCCCGTCGCTGCAGAGTCGTGGGTGCGGAAGAACCACCGCCAGCGGATCGCTGCAAGACGGTCCTCCACAGATGGCATGAATGGGAAACAATCGCCCAGGAATTAAACAATTAATGTGTAATTATCACAGTTTCGCACACAGACCGCAGAGCGCACAGAGCACAGCGCACGGCGCGGGATGCCCCGGAGCGCCAGCAGAGGAAGGAACTGCTTCAATCCCTGCTGGATTCGAGAGGAGAAAAGAAAGAGAGTCGTCAAAACGCCCACTGGACGGACGGGCATGGAGCGTGAGGTGTGCGGTGTGCGGGCGGCTCCAGGGCGTGCCGACAAACGATCCTTACTCGAGGGGCCACCAAAACGGAGAACGGCGAACGGAGAACGGATCGGAGAGATCGGAGAGAGAGCAATACATCATCATCAGAGTCGGCCCAAGGAGAGGAGCAGGAGGAGGTAGGCCTAACGATCGTTGAAAGTCCTGGAGTGGTGCCGAGTAGGAATCATGTAATTTTCTAAGAGAGCGGGAGGGAGATCGGTAGGGAGATCGGTGGAGAGATGATTGTTTTTAGGGGTTTTAGATCATCCAAAATGTGATCGCTGATGAAGGCGCCGGCACCGCTTCGGCAGGAGCTTCTTCGCCTCCAATTATGTTGTTACGGCACGGAGTGGAGGCGGGGGCAGGGGCAGGGGGATCAAAGCGATCAACCGATGATCAGGCAGCCATCAACGAAAATTGTTTCGGACACTGATGTGCGGCAATTAGATGTTGAAAGGAGTCGAAGAACCCAAGAGGCACCGCGCGGAGGGCCAGAGTCGCCACGTGTTGCAAGCAACCAGCCAACTAGCATCTGTATCTGTAGCTGTAGATGTATCTGTATCTGTATCTTATGCAAATCAGTTTTAGGGCTAAGCAGCAGCAGGAGGGGCAAGCGAAAGAAGGAATTAGCATTCGCAACAATTGAATTAATGGCGCTGCAGAATGTCCTTTAAGGAGCTTAAGGACGGGCGGCAGGGAGAGGATTTGCAAGCCTCTTTCGAGGATTGAATTAAGGCCGAAACAATGGCCACAAATTAACTGCTTTTCGTGCTCTAATTCAAGGTGCGTGTGCACCCTGGCCGGAGATTGCTCCGCTCCTGAAATTAATGGCAATTATCCCTGAGCCCTCGCTTTAACCGCAAAATTGTCCTCCCAAAAAGGAGCGGGAGAGGGAGCGGCAGAGGCAGAGGCAGAGATCTCTGTGTCTCTGGGCCTGAAAATGTCGTGTATGCGTGTACGTCTAAGCCGCATTGTCTCTGCGTTTGATCTTGTGCCGAAACAAAAGTTAAACTCTTCCCCGAGAGCGAGGGAGAGGGAGACAGGGAGAGAAATCCAGAGCAATCTTCCGTAGATGAAGCTGTGGGAGTGAGTCCACTCCGTGCCTGAAACGATGGATGGATGGATGGATGGATGGATGGATGGATGCTCTTAAGGCGCCGCAGATCTTTCAAAGCATATCAAGTGCTTAGCATAATTAGTAGATGCATACTCGGGACTGGACTCTGGACCTATTGTTGTGCCACCAAAATCTGCTTAACCCTCATGATCGTATGCGTTTAGGCAACTTATCGAGTAGAAGAGATCTGAGAAGGGCAGCAGAGATCTCCCTCTGTTGAGGATCTTTTTCCCATGCAAAACAATGGAGAGATCTAACTTTGAAGATCTCTTTCTTACAAATTGTTTGGCTTTTGAGCTTTTGATGCTCCCCAATAAATTCCGATATGAATGTCCAAATATTTACACAAATTAATGCATTTCCTTCTCCCTGTCCCTCTCCCCCTCTCTCTCTCTCTCTACTCTTCCGATGGCTTCTGTTGTTATGGAAAGTGCGTGCCCCAAAAGCGACTCCAGAAGCATTTTCCCACAGAGCTTTCGTTTCGGTGTTTTATTTTTTTCTTTCGATTGAGAATCTTTTTTTTTTTTTTCTTTTTTTTCTTTGATGAACACAAAAAACGGATTTTCATTCTGTCGGGAGGGGGGTGGGGGCTTTTCTTTTGGGGCGGCTTAGGGAGACGCAATGACACCTTGAATGCCGCGGCGGCAGCGCCCACACGAAATTGAGACATCCACTTGGGGCAGGCCACGGCCACTGGTGGCAGGTATTTGTTTCGGGAGCATGGCTTTCCCATAGCTTTCAAGTGGAGGAATGTGCTGGGTGTTGCATTCAACGGATTAGTAGCAGCACTCGGCTGCAAGTGATCGGTGATCGTAATGACTTTTGGATTTCCAGAAGAGGAAGCCGAAAGGCCAACGTGGGAAACGTGGGAACGGAGTGCAGCAGTGACATTGAAGTGGATCTCGAGTCTCCAATCTGTGGCCTGGACTTGTGACACGAACGCCCTTGCCCTGGCCCTTGGCCTGGCCCTTGCCCTGGCCCTTACCCTGGCATTTGCATAAATTCCAAGCCGTGTATCATTGCGGTGCATGCACCATTCATTCGTGCATTAAATTGTCTTTCGATTGACCGCAAAAGAAGCACGGATCTGTTGCTGCCACCGCAAAGTGGAGCTGCAAGTTTCGGCATTCATCAAAAAGTTGCAACAATGTTGACATCTTTCTCGGTTCGGTTCCCGAAACTGCTCTCCGCCGCTCTCCTCCCCTCTTTGTACTGCATATTTCCCTCCCTCCTTTAATATTTTGGAAATATTATGCAGGGTAATCCTTTAATCGCCTCCGAGTGTCCGTCCCAGCCTCCTTTTGTTGGCCATATTTTCCACTAATTTTCGTTTTTGGTCCGCAATTCCATTGGTTTTTGCTGCCACAAAGGGATACACATTTGTGTCGAATAATCCCTAAGTGGACATAATCCTTTTGTTTGCCACTGTCTCTGGGACCTCTGAGGATCTCCAAGGATCTACGGATCTATGGATCTGTGCGTTTCTGTTTCTTTTTTTTTTTTAATAACTCTTTTGCGTCTTTGAGGCTTTGTTTGGCGAAGATCATAAAGGAAGTGCAGGCTGAGGCATTATCTGGACAATTGTCCAGTGGGCGGATATGGATATTTAATACTTTTTTTTGTTCAACCAAAATGCGGAAGGCACTGCCAAAGTCCGAGCAAAATGTGAGTTAAATACGAGAGGAACTGCGAACTGCGAAACTGTGAGAGAAATGCCATTTAAATGGAAGAGAAAGTGCCCGATTTTGAGTCAAAATTCGAAAGAAGAATCCGCAAATACTTAATTTAAAAAAAATGGGATTTAAATTTGTGAAAAGTGAAGGAAAATGTGGAAAAACTTCTCGATAACGTAGAATTTTGATTTGAATAGGAATTAGAATAAGAAAATGTCTAAAAATATGTGAAAAGTGTTTAAAACTGAAAAGAAGTTTCCAAATATTGAGTGAAAAGTGACTAAAAAGTGGTGCAGGACTAGAGGGATCCATGGATCAAAGAGGGACTTATCCCGACCGATAACTGCTTGCCAGCGACACCATATGCCGGTGGTTTTATCATCGAAAATCCTGTTAAGGGGTAATCGGCCCCCTACCCCGCCCCGCCCCGCCCCCGCAAGAGCGAGAGCTTCACACATCTGTCGGAACGGAGATCGGCGACCGGAGGGGGGAGTCTGCAGCATGCATCGAAGGTGGTCCCCCCAGCAGCGTCCGAGTCGCTGTCTGTGTCGCCGCTTAATAACCGAATAAAAAATGATAACCCCGAAAAATAAGAAGACATCAAAAGAAGCCACAGATGCAGGCGTATGCATGGAGACGGAGGTGGAGACTGCAGGCCAAAAATTAAGAGAACATGGTCAACAGAGAGACAGAGAGACAGAGAGAGAGAGAGAGAGAGACAGAGAGGGGTCTCTAACAAGCTAAGCAAAACATAAGAAAGAAAGAAGGAAAGAACAGAGAGAGAGAGAGAGAGAGAGAGACAGAGGTAGAAGCGAAGCCTCATAATGCACAAAAAAGGGTCATAATGATCGGCAGAGATCGCAGAGAAATTGGAGGCACACAGATCGCCAGAGACAGAGACAGAGCCAGAGACAGAGACAGAGCCAGTGATCCCCAGCCACAGAGCTGGCTGTGTGGAGACCACCGATGCGTCGTCTTAATTTATTCACACAGAACGACCTCTGGGGGATCTCCTGGAGATCTCTGTGCTGTGGGTAGCCCAGGCCGGCCCAGGCTCTTTAAACTCTTATTAATGAGCCGCAACGCGCTGCAGCCTCGCAAGTGTCGCACGCAACGCACGCCGATTAAGCCCCAGTTAACGTTTCCCCACAAAAAGGTGGCGATCCATGTCGACCATGATCACGGGGCATGTGTCTCCGTGTCTCCATGTCTCCTCGGTCTCTCGGTAATCACGGGGCATGTCTTTTTGATTTTTTGGGATTAAAGTGCAGTCGTCGCAGGGCTTTTATCGGCCCTAATGGACCATGGAGCATGGACCATGGCCAGGCCTCCGTGTGACAACTTCTTCTGTCAGCTGGAACTGTTGCTGTTGTTTCAATTAAGATTCCCATAAACCCAGAGACCTTCTCGCCGGCACTGGGACTGCGGTGTGCGGCGTGCGGTGTCTCCTGGTTATCTCCGTGGCCTGTCACTGGCCGCGCCTCCGCCTCGATTTTGTTTTCCACTAAATAAAGACATTAAAAGTGCCGTCCAGGTTCTGTTTTTTTCTGCTTTTTCTGTTCTGTTTCTGTGTTTGGGATTTGTGATCTCGGTTTCGGGTTTTCGGGTTTTCGGGCTTAGGGCTGTGGGGATTTATTAGGGACCACCTTTGTGGGTCCCGGGCTTAACACTTTTTTGTGCTGGTCGCTCGTTGGCTGTTTTTAATTTCACTTGCCACACGGGGCAATCAATCTCCGGGCGGACTGTGTCAACCCCGGTTATGAGCCTGAGAAATGGCCATAAACCATCATTAACAAGCGGCAGCTGCCTGTCCTCTGGCGCTTACAACCTGGACATGGCAACGGATTCCGATTCGAAGTCGGATTCGGACATGGAGATGCAGTTGTGTTTTTTTTATGGCGTTTTCCTCTGTGCGGCTGTGTGTGGTGCAAGTTCCAGGGAATCAGCTGCTGTGGAAAGTGTTGACATCTCTTGTGCCGCCCAAGCTGCCGCCGCTTCTTGTGGGGTCTCTCCTCTTTCGGCCAGTGTTCTTTTGGGGGAATCACAGAGAGAAGATTCAGGGGAAATTCGTTGTGGCCCAGAGAGCTTTTGTGCTCTAATTTTTGTTGAAAATCCCCCCCAGGAAATCCATGATAATCCCAATTAACGTTTCAGAAATTTCCAGCAGAAGAGACGCGTCGAAATGCCCTCCAGAGACAGAGACAGAGGCAGAGACAGAGACACAGAAAGGCAAAAAACTGGCCAAACAACTGCCACATTTTCATGAATGAATGAATGAATGAATTTTCGATTTCCACTAAAACTCCTACACCGCAAAAGATACATAGATACGGGATACATTGAGGCGGAGGCAGAGACAGTGGCACGGGGCACGGGGCACGGGGCACGGGGCATGGGGCTGCCACAACCTACTCGGTCATGCAAAACACGATTCACTATTAAGGCAAAAAGTTGTACAAGTGGGGGCTGGGAGGGGGGCAAACGGGAGGAGACTGCCACCGCAATGGGGCAGGCACAGCCAGGCAGACAGGCAACGAACAAACAGCTTTTGAAGCATAGAAGAAATTGAATGGAGGAGTCGCCACAGACACAGACACAGGCACAGACACAGAGACAGAGACAGAGCCCCCGGGTTGGGGCAGTGGGGGGGTTACGCCGTCTGGAGTGGAGATCGCTTCGGCTTCGGCCTGGCTTGGGCTTTGGCTTTGGCTTTGGCTTTCATTCATAAATGGCCTAAGCGGTGAGACGAGGTTTTGGCAATCTGTACGAGCTGTGCTGTGCTGTGCTGTGCTGTGCTGTGCTGGCTGTGGAGCCCTCTTGGCGGACGGGGAAAACACTCTCTGGAGGATGAATCATCTGCTGGCTGCCTGGCAATGCAATGGGGCACGTGATGCCCGTTGTGTCGAGGTGTGTCAATTAGCAGTTGGTTGTTGCCTGTTGCCTGTTGCCTGCTGCCTGCTGCCTGAAGAGGCAGAGGCAGAGGCAGGCACATCCATAGCCAGACGATGATGGTGAGGAGGAGGCACTCGTTGAAGCACAGCCGCACGATGGGGCCGAGGCGGAGGCACAGCCAGAGTGGAGGGGGGAGGAGGAGGATCATGAGAGGTAATCGCTGAATGCTTAGGCGTAAGTCCACGGCATGACTCATCTTGCCACACAGTTGCGCGACTGTTGTTGCGCCACAAAAAGCAGCTTCTCCTTCAGCACCGAGAACCGAAGGGACTCCGTATTTGAGCAGCGCAAAAGAACTACCAGAGGAGCCCAAAGAGCGAGGCACTAGACACCACTGGCTTTTCCTGGATCCACCCTGAAGAAATCGTGTGCCAAAGAAGTGTATGGTATGGCCGTTACTCTTGCGGAAACCCAATGAAAAAGAGCTAGTTCTTTATGGAGGAACCTCTATGATCCGCTCTATGAGTGCTCTTTGCCTCTGGCTCTGACTCTGGCTCTGACTCTGGCTCTGCCTCTGCCTTTTGCCAATTTATGAATGAAGTCGAAGCCGAGGCCGAAGCCAACTGGTTTTCCCTGCTGCTTCCTGCGCCGATAGACTCTTGGAGGCGATGTCTGCGACTGGCACCCACATGGAGTGTGTGCCTCATGTGTGCGGGTGGTGTCCACATCCCATATCCATATCCATATCCACATCCATATCCATATCCACATCCACTTCCACATATCCACATCCGCTGGCTTCTCTATTAAATGCGGAAGAGGGCGTTGCGGCGATTCATTCTGATTCATTTGTATGCGGCATGCCCCAACCTCAAGCTCATCATCGTCACCGTTCCCGTCCCCGTCACCGTCAGCGTCCCCGTCACGTGCTGGGCGGGATTCTTGGATTCGAATTTGGTTTTTTGGGACGACTTTGGGGTTTGGCGTTGCGGCGTTGTGGCGTTGCGGCGGTACCCTTTGTGGCGCCCACAAGCCACAAGCCGCGTGCCGCTTTGATTAATTATGCGATGGTAGCCCTACTCCCACTCCCCCTCCCACTCTGCTGTGTGCCCCCCTCCATTGCCGAGTGGCAAGCGGTGTGGAAACTTATTGGCTTAAATACCATTTGTACGTCTTTTTGTGTGTGTTAGAACAATTGCCTCGCATTGGGGGGACACCGGGGGGATACGCCAGATGATTTTTCGTGTTTCCACTGGCCAGCGATGGCCTATATGTCATTATCTTCGAATCGGAGCTGCCTGGGACACCATTTATCGAGGGAAACACACACGACAGAGGCTCCATTCGGGATACTGTTTGAATAGATAGGGAGATCGGAGCTGTAAGTAGTCAAAGCCGAAGAATGTTTCCTCCTCCGCATACCAGAGAGAAGTCGGCGGCCTCAGCGCTGAACCGCAAACAATTTCCACCCATCTTGCAGCCTCTTGCAGCCTTTGGCAGCCCACAAGTCCACAGAACTTTATCCTTGTTGGGTATTTGATTTCTTGGCCTGGAAATTTCTCGTTAAACTTTGCAACAAAGTCGCGGACGGGGGCGTCAATTAGGCTGCCTGCCACCCGTGCAACCAGGCCATTGTTGAGGCAGATTCCGAGGCAGAGAGAGAGAGAGAGGCGGGAGGGCAGGTGTGTGTCCAGAGGCCGGGGCCACGAGCGCCACATGATGATGCAGCTGCCGCCAGCCGCCAGCCTCCTGCGCCGGACAGCGGCTAATTCCACCGCCTGCAAAATGGCAACACAATGGCAGAAGCCGCCAGGGTGAAGGTCAGATTTCGAGGCAATCAAACAATGGGAAATGCAAAAGACACAGAGGGAGCGGAATATCGTTTTGAATATGAAATGAAATGGAGGCAGAGGCAGAGGCAGAGGCAGAGGCCAGCCTTGACCGTAGGTGGACTCCAATTACCCTACACCCGGCGGCAGCTGGGAATGGAATCGCCTTTCGATGCCCGATGCCCGACTCCCGACTCCCGACTCCTGATCGATCGACAGATTGATCTTTCAATCAAATGGCAGCTGTGCTGCAGCTCTGATTCTTTTTGGAGTGCGCCAATTTCCAGACATTCGATTGGGTTTCCAGGGAATCCGAGTGCCAGGGAGTGCTTTTTATCAAACCCAAAACGAATGAAACGAAACAAAACGAAACGATCAAGAAATTCACAAGAGAAGCCTCGTCATCAGCGCAGATTGAAATAATTCCCCCCCGAGCTGGCGAGCTGCCGAGCTGCCGAGCTGCCGATCTGGCGAGCTGCCAACTTGCCAAGTCATCACGAATATATTGGTCGGTAGCGGCCCCGATCCTCTGATCTTTTGGCCCAAAACGCAGGCGCGCAGCCGCTGCCGCAGACGCAGATCGCAAGAGTCGCAGATCGCGTGCGATAAGCAACGTCAATATTTGTGTTCCGCCGTTGGATAAATGGATGGATGGATAGGATAGGATGGATAGGCTGGAAGGTATATGCTCTGAGGTCTCGCATCTGATGGAAGCGGCGATTATGAGGTCCTTGTTAGTCGGCTTCACCGCCTTTGAGGTCCAAGAGGGACAAGTGGCTGCTCTGCTCTGCGCTGCGCTGCTCTGCCCAATTTGCGCTCTGTTTGTGTATCATTTTGTTGTGGGCCTGGCTAATTGTTTTGCTACCTGCTGACCTCTCCTCTCCTGTCCTCTCCGCTCCTCTGCCCCGATCTGTTGATCCATATCCAAGCACTAACCACTCCACCGCCCTCCTCCGATCATGAGATCGGCTACGACGACCTGTGGGAATCACTGTCGGAATGACTGTTTGCCTTTGCCTTTGCCTTTGCTGTTGGGTTTTCTCTGCGGTGGGAAATCCACAACCAGACTAGAAATGTAACAAGTTTGCGGTTTTTCTCTCTTTTTTTGAGAGAGAGAGAGCGAGGGCCTCCCGGGATCTCTCAGTTTCGAGTGTTTTTTGGAGTTTACTGGACAACTTTGACACCAAATATGATGGTTTCTATTTTTGGAAACAGCTTGGAAACAGGGCCATTAATTCTTACATTTCAACAGTTCAAAATCAGACCAATAATCTCAGATGGGTTTCTTAGAGGGCTGTGCATCAGAGATACAATTATTTGGCTTCCATTTGACTTTTAATCTACTGATTATTGATTATCTATCATTTAAATGCCACTGTACTTCGGAGGACAGTATTGTTTCTTAAATTTGTTCATGAGTTGCCTGCTTTTTGCCACCCCAACGAATGAAACAAACCAGTAGTCTCCTCGTTGGCGCCTTATATCTGCTGAAAAGCCATTAAAATACTGTGAAATACTCGAAATACTTAAGTTTACTTTAAGAAGCCCCCCTCTGGCACTGCACTGGTTCCCACTTTCCGTTCCACCAGTTCCGTGGCTCTGTGCTTCTGTGGCAACGCTTTTTCTTTACTATCTGGCAACGCTGCGTTCAGATTTGTTGCAGCTTTTGACGTTCTTTGCTTTTTTAGTGCGAGTTTTATTTATGCGTTGATTTTGAACACTTTTAATTGCATTTATCACAGAAATGAGTGCGGAAGATCTGGATGCTATTGAATATCTGGAATCCACTGAAGACGCCACAGACGCCGACGTAGACGATGAGATCATGTATGTTTTTCGGATTGTTTTCAAATTCCATCTTATTTGACGTGTGTGTTGCAGCTTCTTAGATGAGCCGCAAGAGGAGGATCACGAGGGGGAGCAGGACGAGGGAGGAGCTCCTTGGAGAGGCAAAGGGTTGTTGTTTCGTGTGATGCAAAAACGAAACAATCAAGAGGTAAAAACACTGTGACTTCTCTAATTTCACCATTGAAAAATGTCTGTGCTTTCCATTGTCCAGGCGACTGCTGCCGAATGGCTGGAACTGTACGACAAGTGCCCCTCGTCCGCGCTGGTGCGCCTGATGCAGCTCGTGGTGGACGCCAGTGGCAACCTGTACCAGATACCCCCCGAGACCAAGGCCCCCTTCCAGTACGGGGACATACTGCTGACGGCCAGGCAGGGGCTTAGATGCGTAAGTATCGGAATACCCAATGGCAAGGACACCCCCTAAGAACGCTTCTCTTTTCAGACCAGCCGAAGTTACTCCTTGTATTGGAGGAACGGCTGCACCACCGCCAGGCTGTCCTCCTTCGTGCGGTGTCTGGTGAAGGCTCTCGATGCCAAAGGCCATGCTGGTCATGTTCTGAAAGAGTTCTCAGCGTTTGTTCTAGTGCTTTCCGAGTCGGAGGTGCGTTCCTTTCGCTACGCGGGCACACTGGTTGGTGGGTGACTGAAAATACCATACGACAAAGAATGGAATAGATGGATGCTCCACTTCTAGGTCTCAAAGTGATGACTGGCATGCTGGCTGCGGACGCGGTGAGGGCCACGGATCTGGCGACTATCTGGAATGAAATGTTGAGCCAACTGTTCGTGGGTCGTCGCCTGGACATCGCGGACTCCATACGCTGCCTGTGCTGCACGGAGCTCGCCCTGTGGCTGGCTACGTATCCGGCGGTGGCCTGCCAGCTGGCATCCCCGCACATGCACTGGCTGTTCGAGGCCCTGGCCGACACGTCGTCGAAGGTGCGCGAGTGCTGTGTGCTGGGCATATCGCGGGTGTACGGCACCGAGGATTTCCGTGTGAGGCTCTCCTGCCTGTCGCTGGTGGCGAAGTACAAGCAGTGTTTGCTGCTCGTCGCGACCGCGGACAAGGAGTGGGTGGTGAGCGAGCTGGCCCTACGCCTGCTCGCGCCCCTGCTACGCGACTCGCCCGATCTGTGGAGCGAGGAGGAGATGGCCACGATCGAGGGCTTGATGTTGAATCAGAATCGATGCGTGGCCCAGGCAGCCGCCGCGATCTTCACGCAGCGGCATCTCAGCAAGGAGGAGGACGAGATCTCTCGGATACGTCGCGTGGTGGCGTTCGCCGAGAGGTTTCCGGAGTATGAGCATTGCGCCTACCTGGTGGATGCCCTGATCGAAAGGAGCAACGTGGTCCTGGCCTGGGCCCCCATGGTGGAGATGCTGCTGACGGGGGAGGAGCAGCAGAACGAAGACGGCATCATCATTGACCTACTGACGCGTGCCGTGAGACAATCGATAACCGGCGCGATACCCCCCGGACGCTATACCAAAGATCTGGTTAGGCAGGAGCCCATCGCAGGGGCCAAGCAGACGGCCACACAAGTCCTGGCGCCCGTGATGGACAGGCTCCTGCGAAAGTACGAAGGAAACTTGGCAAGTCTCTCGAATCTGCTGGAACTGCCGCAGTACTTCGATCACGAGGCAGAGGAGCACACCGAGCACTTGCCGCTGCTGATCACATGGCTGCAGAGGATACTTTTCCCCCAGCAGGACGTGGCGGTGATGCGCGTGGCCGCCGAGACTCTGAAGAAGGTCTGCGTGCCCTCGAACTGGCCGGATATTCGGGCGATCCTGGCCACGGCCGTGAACAACTATCAGGTGGAGCTCAGCAGCTGGTATGCGGCTGCGAGTGCCAGGGCCACCAGTCGTCTGATGGAGACCCTGCAACTGGTGGCCGCGTTCTGGCGGCACTTTGACCTCACGAAGAATGAACTGCTGGGCCCCGTTCTGCAGAACCTGGAACAGAGTCTCCCGACAGAGGACAACGACAACGACAACGACAACGGCAACGCACTGCCGCGCGGCACCATCCCCTTGTACTTGGAGATGTGCTACTATGGCCTCATTTGGCGGCTAGCTGATAAGCAGAAAGATGCTGCCGCCAACGAGGATCTCAAGTCGAGTCTCACGGCGGTCATTCGTGCGGCATTCAAAATGATCAAGTTGATGCCACACAGTTCCTTCCCATACGTGAGTAAATGTTGCCGAATATGGAGAATATCCCTGCTAATGGCTCGTTCTCGGTGCAGGCCCTGACCACCATCTGTGATCTGTTTCTGCTGTTCGGCCGTAACCAGCAACAGCAGTCCAGGGACGCACCCTATGTCTATGTGCCAACGATCCGGGAGTTTGAACTGCTCGAAGAACACCTGATGATGCATCTGTTCGGTGCAGCGCCCGATCAACTGCACCCGGAGGAGGTCTTCGAGCTCCAGAAGAAGCGGCAGGCCTTGACGGGATACTGCAAAATAATGTCCTTTAATGCAGTGCCCATCATGAGGTTCCGCTTCATTCTGCAGCACTACGACAAGGTGGCTATCGATCACTCCTTCTCCGACTATTCCACTATCGATCTCCTCTTCCGCTTTTCAGTACTTCGACGCCTTCGGGGACTTGATGCACGCCGCCATGGAGAAGTGCCTGTACCTAAATGCCACCAACTATGGCATGACACTGATGCACACGGGCGTGCTGGTCTTCGAAAGGGTGTTGAGGGCGAGTGGGGGGAGCGGAGTGCGTGCCGCCAGAGCCCCCGAGTTCGCGGATCTGCTCAAACTCTGCAAACGCCTGGCGAAGACCCTCAACACTGATCGACTGAGGAGTCGCCGAGGAGTGGTCGCCCTGCACCGCGCTGGCATCTTGTATGCCGCGCAGAACATGGGCCACAGACTGACGCGCCGGCCGACCGTGAAGTTGCTCTTCTTGAGAGTCCTGGAGGTGTTTGTGCCACAGCTACTCTCGCAGGATAAACTGGCGATATTGCAGCATCTGGAGGAGAACATTCCCGCAGAGCTGTCATCGACCTGTCGCGAGGGCTGGGGGCCCCTGCACAGATATCGCACGGCCCTGCAACTGCGCCTCAAATTCAGTCGCCGCCGTGAGCTGCCCGCCCTTTGTTTATGTAACGGCAGCGAGTATCTCCCATATGTAACTCCAGCCGAGTGACAAGATTGCAGATTGCAGATTGCAGATTGCAGATTGGCGGGGCGCTAATCGTCTTTCGCTGGAGAGGATTGCGAGTCCGTGGAGGAGGACTGAGGACTGACTAAGGTAGGATGCCTTCACGTTTTATTTGAAAATAAAATTCCCCGAGGAATTTAGCCATTGAAATGAATCGCACTGCAATTTCATCTACGTTTTCCGCCGCAAACAGCGAAAGCTCTTCGCCCTCCCACCCATCCAGGCGCGGGGGTATCTGCTGGATACATTTGCAGTTACTTTTAAGCAGCAGCTGCTCCTCCCTCCACTCCTCCTGCTGCCGCTGCTGTTGCGGAATATATATCGCATTTCCATCGAAGGCTGCTCAACAAATTTTCAATTTCAATGCACGCCTCGCGCTGACAAATTGACTCGCCGAACCTCCTGTGGGTTCCCTGTTCTGTTCTCCTGTCAAAGGCCGCACGAGCGAACACAACCTTTGACACTACTCCACCAAGGGGCAGGGCAGGGCAGGGCAGGGCAGGGCGGGGGGACACTTCTGCCCCCACTCCAGCTCCTTCTGGTGGTGCCGCTCAAGGTGTGCGCAGTGTTAACATTTTTCGGGAAATGAAATGAAATTCAAGTGGATATTGGGTCACTTCTGGTTTTGGTTTTCAAGTGGCTGTTGGCTGGTGGCTGGTGGCTGGTGGCTGTTGGCTGTCCAAATGGACTCTGGCGGCTCTCGTGTCCATTTCCTTGGCACATGCCACATATCGTATTACACGAAACGAAACCCAACAAAACTTTGAATATCTACAGCTGTGCGAAGGATCGATGCTTAGCTAGGAACAAGGCCAGGATACGCAGATACATTCCTCCTGCCACATCAAGCAACACGGGGGCAACATCTGCTGCTGCGCACAGAATCTTAATTGGAGGAATCTACAGATCTACAGATATACTGAGGAGGCTTTCCTGCCACAAGAGGCACACTTCTGCTCTTGGACAGGTAGACCATTAATATTCGCATAACGGGCACAACCGCTAGGAGGGCAGGGCCCCATCCCCCATTCGCATCTCCATCCGCATCTCCATGGCAATTGCATTTCACGCTCCCTCTACAACGGGAAACCTCATCACAGATGTCCTCCGTGTGCCCTGGCTCTGGCCCTGGCCCTGGCCCTGGCCCTGGCAGTGCCCGAAAGAAAGAGAGATACAAATCAGCCTAAAACGGGGATCGCAACTGATCCTGCCCCTCGCCTTTGCGGCGGTTGCGGTTTAACGAGATGCGTCACCGCCTCCACGACCCTGCTGCCCCTGCTGCCCCTGCTGCCCCTGCTGCCCCTGCCACTGCTGGCACAGAGAAGTTGTGACCCCCGAAACGTGATGTTCGGACGCTGATAAAACGTCCTTCTGGTCTGGGCTGGTCTGGACTGGCTGTCGCTCCTCGCTTCGCCGATTAGTTTGCTCGCTTAACGAAAGTGTAACACAATTTTGTCGAGAGAGACACGCGCATCTGTCGCTGGTGCTCGTTCTCGTTCTTGCTCTCCTTCGATCTTAACTCTTCGGTAGAACAGTTGTCCTCCCCCCGAAAAAAATACAACTTGTGCAAAAAAAACCACACAGAAGGATACTAAAAGAAGGGGTCACGACACGTGGCACTTGATTCGTATCAAATTTCTGTACTATTTTCGGGAGTTTTACAAGGGTTTCGCCTCCGTTGCTCCTCTGCCTCCTCTCTGGCTCCTTAGCCAACTGTCAACCCATTTGGCCGATATTTATGGCCCTTTGCCGTTGGGCATCAGGCATCAGGCAACGCATCAGGCAGCGCATCGCATCGCATCGCATTGGGGGGCCCTGCGACTGCAACTGTTATTAACATGAATTTATTGCTTGTTTCGGCTTTTTTTCGGGTAAAGAATTTACATTTTAATAGTGCGGACTGAAGGCGAAAGTGTGACCACACACACAGAAACAGACAGAGGGGAATTTTGGCAAGGAGAGCGTTGCCAACGTTGGGCTTGAGCTTTCAGTGTTGCCAACAAATTGGTTTCTGCCATGTGATGGCCAAGAAAATGCATTGCGGTTGTGGGAAATATGCTGGGAAAGTGGTTTTCCCGTTTGAACATGCGCCAAAGAGCATTGCCAACGCGAGGAGAAGGATGCAGGACTAGAATTACACATAAATGGCATTGCCAACACAGAGCAAGCAAGGCCCAAGCTTTCAGTGCTTAAAAATTCGTACGAAGAGCATTGCCAACGCAAAGAGAAGGTTCCAGACGGGAAACTTGCATAAACAGCATTGCCAACGCACAGAAAATAAAGCTTAAGCCTCCAGTGTTTCCCCTCAAAATATCGTAGCCCCATTGATGATGTTGATAATATGGTAGAGGAATGGTATGGGTATGGGGAAAACCTTTTGGCAGGAAACAGCATTGCCAGCGCAAATAAAAGAAGGAAGTCAAGCCTCTCAGCTGTCAAATAGCTGTCAATATGATACAAAGTATATAATCCATGCTAAGAGATCATCCAAAGAGCTTCTTTGGACTCCTTCGCTCGATTTAATTTGAAACTCTTTCATACGTACATTTCTCTCCATTAAACCCTCCATTTGGCCTAGCGGCTTCCGAGCATTAATCAACCATTTCTCACTCTTTCTTTGAATACTTGAGAGATGTCTTTCTAATGGGCTGGAGGCACAGAACAACATCAGCAACATCAATATTCAGGGGCCACTCCCGAGGCCTAAAGTGTGTGCTAGACCCCGTCCGATGTCAAGTTGCGTGTAAAAACATGAATTCTTCGATTCATCATCGTGACAGGAGGTCCTTCGCTGCTTCGCTGCTTCGTTCCTCCGTTTCTTCGCTCCTTCGACCAGTCCCATTGATGAATGCCACAAGAAATTTGTCAATTGTCAATCAGGCATCCGAGGATCAAGAGGATTGTGATCCCTTCTGCACGACTGACAGCAAACACGCGGTATTTTGTTTTTTCTTCCGTTTGTTCTCCCTGTTTGCTGGCTGTTGTTTCTGTTGCTGTTTCCTAATGTCTTGGCAAATAGGTAGCGCCGATGGTAGTCCTGCCATGAGGGTGAGGGGATGAGGATACTCCCCTGTAAATCAATGTTCCCTGTTTACAAATGTGTCGCCATCGCGTAATTCAATCCGTTGTAGCCGCGGCAGGATGCCGCTCGACAGCCGTCGCCGTCTTGGCAAACCAACAAATACCATTTCGATTTGTTGCCTTAAGGACTCTCTGGCCCCTGCCCCTGCCCCTGCCCCTGCCACTGGTCCTGCCACTGCTTCTCCGGCGGCTCCTGCCACGGCTCCTGCCACGGCTCCTTGTGTGTCAACAGAGTCATGTGTCGGCGTGTCGCCCTGTCTTTAACATATGTCCTTTGACACAGGGATCGACAATGGTTCGAAGGTGCAGCTGAACCCTGCCAGGACACGCATAAATTAACGCACACACAGGACACAGGACACAGGAATCGCCTCGGCAAGTAGAACGAATCCGTTGCGCTGATTGCCGCTCTAATCCCCGGGATCCTGGCCCCACATTAGCACGCGGCAAGCGTCGTGCGGCATGCGGCATGCGCACGCGCGTTGCCACTTGAACGAAAGGCTGAAAGGGATAAGGATTCAAGCTGCACAAATGCAGGCTCCTCCTGGGCCTCCTGGGCCTCAAGTGCCGCAGGATCGCCTCTCCGCCCCTCCGTCGGTGCTTCGGGGTTAAAATTAGTCGTGGCCTGTCAGCAAATCTGATTTACGCGCCATCTGCCATCTGCCATCCGCGGAGCTACAGATTTCGGGGGATCCGTGTTCCCCCCTCTCCCAGATTATAATTTTAGTGGCAATCTAATTAAGCAATTACAAGCGTGTTGCCCTTTCGGAGTGTGTGTGTGTCTGTTACATCGAGTCTGAGGAGAGGAGATCTCCTGGCAGATGCTGGGCAAGGGACTTGCTTTCTCTCTACTTCGAGGATCACTGGGAAACTGTTTGCCCTTTGAAGTCTCTTTCCCTTCAGGAGCTTTAACGGGTCTCCTCTTCCGTCTATTCAGAGACTGAAAGATGTGCATGAGATGGCAGGTTGGCTTTTGTCGGGAAACTCAGGGCGAAGGAGGGCAATGAGGAGGTAGCTTTTGGCCCAGAATGCGAGGATATAGCTTATTGATTTTGTGGGGAATACCCACTACCCCCCCCACCCCACCCCGCCAAAAGAGCCCGCCAGGGAGTTGAAAGACCCCAAGGACGCTGCAGGGCGCAGGACACGCGACAGCTGCTGCCAAAAAAAAACATTCCACTGAATGTCTGACCATTTGCACTTTTATGGCCCCTCGTCGCAGCGCAATCGAAACGCCTCTTACGAAGAGACAAAATCCAATAAAAATAAATTTAACACATTTGTTTTCGCGTGGCGGGGGGGTGGAGAGAGGGGGGGAAAAAGGACACAAAGCCTAAACCAAACCTCATCCTGAGGCTGTTTCTGGTTCTGGTTCCGGCTCTGGCTCTGTCACAACAAATACCAAAGGGGAAGGGCCCCCAAAGGGGCAGACAAAATATTTTCAATAATAAATCTATTTGATGGGCCCGGGTCTCGCTCGTTTTTATGATCTCCGAGATGCGAAGTCGATGCCGATGCCGTGGCCGATGCGATGTCAGCAGGCGCAGTCATTAAAAATCTCACAAAAATTATATGTCGCTACGGATGATTAATTGCTGGAGAGGAGGGAGAAGATGGAGAGGAGTACGCACTGCTCGAGGAATACATACGGACTACAGATTACGGAAATATATGCATAATATATGTATAATGCCCAACGAACGCTGTTCATCGGCGACCGGCTCTTGGATGTGTAATTAATTTTCATTCACTTTCCCATTGAGTGTTTGAGCGGGTAAAACACGACGTGCATCTGTTGCAGGCAGCCACTTGACCCAAAGAGGCAGCACCATCACCATCACCATCGCCATCGCCATCAGCCCTCCCTCGATGGTCTATGCTCGATGGCCTTTTGACCATCTGTGGTGGTCATTGGGGTCCAGTGCAGTCCAGTCCAGTCCAGTCCAGTCCATCGGGGTTGTCACCTAATTTGTCCAATTTGTGGTCCGTGTCAGGTGCTGTAAATATTGCATTTAATTGAACTGTCGGAAAATGTGTCAAATGTCCCGTCCAGAGGGCCCGAAAGGGCCAAAAGGCCATCAGGTCAACGGAGAAGACCTTCATAATTTCTGGAAGTCAATGAAGCGGATAGGAGGTTTGATGGCTGATTTTTCCAGTTCTCAGACAGAAGCCATTACTTATGCTCCTACCCGAAGCTTAGGCTGGAAATATGGCATTAAAGCAACTCCAAGACTCCCAAAGAGAAGCCTCACATTCCTCTCCAAGACTCTGCGTTCTGCCGTTCTGCGTTAATCCCTAAAGACATTATCGATTGGAATATCCTCACGGAGTGGAGTGGATTGGAGTGGAGTGGAGTGGAGTAATCCTGTACACAACACTAATTAAGAGCTTGTAGAACCACAAGATGGATGACCAGAGGGCGGCTGGGGGGTGGGGTGGGGTGGGGTGGGGCAGCAGCCACAACACCTTTACACATAATTAGAGGCCTCTGTGGACTGCACCGACAATGGGGATGGCACATCTCCCTCCTCTTTGGACGGTAAACACTTGGAGGGCCATCTCCATCTCCATCACCCATCTCCAGCTTCAGGTGCATTCTCTTCCATTCATTAATCCACATAGAAATGTGTGCGGATGCGAGCTGCATCCATGGCGACCAGACCACGAAACCCAAACGCAAACACACGGCGGCACGGCCACAAAAGCCGCCAAGAGGCCTATTAGCCACAATAAAGAGGCAGCAGCCAGTCAGTGGGCCCCCTCGCGCCCCCTCGCGCCCATAGAAATTCTATTATGCAGATGAATGGGAGGCGGGGGAGGGGATGGGGCTGCAGGTGGTTGGGTGACGGGCACGGGGGACGGGTGTGTGTTTGGCCCCGCCAGATGCCATTACAATGTAAATTCAACAAAAAAGGTCACTCGGCAAACTTGATGCGGGTCCAAGGAGTGGCAAGGAGAGGAGAAGAAAAGGAGAGGAGACAGACAGCATAGACATCTTCATCTGCCCCAGAGGCCAGAGGCCCTTGCCACAGCACAGCGGAACAATTGATCAAATATCATAATTTATCAAATGACAATGCAACAGGCGTTTCGGTGCGGTGCGGCGCGGCACGGCACGGCAGTGGCGGCAACGTCTGAATGTTCTTGATCTCCGGACACCGTCGCTGGCCTTGTTTGCTTGCCCCAATCCCCACACCATGCCACACCAAGCCACACCATGCCACACCGCAAAGTGTCGCTCTCTGTCGCTCTCCGAGGCCTCCTCTGGTATTCCATTCCATTCGAAAGCTACAACTTAATTTATTTGAACAATTTAAGTCGTGTGTTCGTTTGGGGCTCTCTTATTTATTTCGATGGCCATCAAAGCATCTATTTAGCATAATTGCAGTGCATCTCCCGAGCTGCAGCCAGAGCTCCGGCCTCTCTGCTCATCAGAATTCCTCCGGCATTCTTGTGTGGGGTCTCTGGGTCTGTGGTAATCCTAGATAACGTCCAACCTCCCCAACCAGTGGGTCAAATATCAAAAGTAAAACCCAACCATTTATTGTTCTATTATGGAAAATGTCTGTTGGAATGAAAGAAGAGCTTAAGTGGAACGTTTCCTATCTTAAGCACGGACATTTGTATGAGAATTGTCTCCAGTTTGCTCACAAATTGATTAGCTTATGATTAACAGATTGATTTCAACCTAGTTTGTGGTTCTAAGAGCGAGGCCAATGGAAGTTTTTGGTGAAATTTTCTCTGGAAAAGTTGTTCAAGAGTTGTCCAAGAGTTTCTTAAATATAAATTAGATTTAATAGAAAGTACAGGGCTTTCTTGAAAATTCAAAGAAATTCATGGAATATACTCCCAACACGTTTTCGTGGTCTAGAAAGTGGTCTAGAATTGATCTGAATTCTAGAAAAAACATTGGCAATCATATAATGGATGGTTTTGTTTCCAATATTCCACGAAAGTTGAGGGAAAGGTCGTATAGATTGGAATATCTTAAAAAGACGTTTTTGTCGCGGCACACTTTACTCTAAATCGGACGAAAATCGGATGGGTTTTACCCAAGTTTCGATCTTATAAAATGCTTCAATAGATGTCGATTTTGGCAGAAATATAAAAGTAATCTAGATGTGTACAAATCGTTCAAAATTTTCATTGAAATTATGTTTCCAGAATTTCGAAATCAAGGAATCGACACAGGCTTTGCCTTTCATGACAATAGTCGTGGCATTGGGCATTCATTTCATTCAGTATTTATTTGGCTCTCGGACTGGCTAGTACACCTTTTTTTCGAGAACAGTAGCAAAATTCGTGAAGTTTAATTAAGAAAAAAAAAAAAAAACAAAGGAAGCCCTGCCTTCTGTGTGACAGCAATGTGTTCGACATTACCAAGAGTCGCGTACAGATAATGCTGATCCGTGGCATCCACTCACAACGAAGTGCTGCCACCAGGCCAGGCCCATCATCGAGGGCCGCCCATACAAGGCCGACTGATAGCTGTCGGCGATCAGCATTATATGTGCGGGGCTCTTGGGCATGTCGTCCTCATTTTTGCCACACAGATGGTAGGGTCTCCAGTTCTGCTACTGTTCTCGCATGTACGAGAATGTACTAGCCCTGATCCGAATCTGGGGCACAAGCTGCAGCAGTGTGTGCCACATCGATCGGCGGACGGGGAAGCAGCACGGCATCGCCTGGAGGACAAGCAACCCACCGGCAGTCCAACCGCCAGTGGCCTCCTTGTGAAGGATGAGGACAGCAGCCCCCATCACTGCCCCGTGGACTGCTAGCACGACAGCTGCAGTGAGTCCTCCGATGTGGAAAACACCAGCCCGCAACCAACCGCCAGTGGCCTCCTTGTGATGGCAGTAATATAAAAGTAATCTAGATGTGTACAAATCGTTCAAAATTTTCATTGAAATTATGTTTCCAGAATTTCGAAATCAAGGAATCGACACAGGCTTTGCCTTTCATGACAATAGTCGTGGCATTGGGCATTCATTTCATTCAGTATTTATTTGGCTCTCGGACTGGCTAGTACACCTTTTTTTCGAGAACAGTAGCAAAATTCGTGAAGTTTAATTAGGAAAAAAAAAAAAAAAAACAAAGGAAGCCCTGCCTTCTGTGTGACAGCAATGTGTTCGACATTACCAAGAGTCGCGTACAGATAATGCTGATCCGTGGCATCCACTCACAACAGTGCTGCCACCAGGCCAGGCCCATCATCGAGGGCCGCCCATACAAGGCCGACTGATAGCTGTCGGCGATCAGCATTATATGTGCGGGGCTCTTGGGCATGTCGTCCTCATTTTTGCCACACAGATGGTAGGGTCTCCAGTTCTGCTACTGTTCTCGCATGTACGAGAATGTACTAGCCCTGATCCGAATCTGGGGCACAAGCTGCAGCAGTGTGTGCCACATCGATCGGCGGACGGGGAAGCAGCACGGCATCGCCTGGAGGACAAGCAACCCACCGGCAGTCCAACCGCCAGTGGCCTCCTTGTGAAGGATGAGGACAGCAGCCCCCATCACTGCCCCGTGGACTGCAAGGAAGACAGCTGCAGTGAGTCCTCCGATGGGGGAAACACCAGCCCTGATCCGAATCTGGGGCAGAAGCGATCATCGGACGGGGAAGCAGCACGACGTCGTCTGGAGGACGAGCAACCCACCGGCACTCCAACCGCCAGTGGCCTCCTTGTGAAGGATGAGGACAGCAGCCCCCATCACTGCCCGCGTTCTGCAAGCACGACAACACGACAGAGTCCTCCGATGTGGGAAACACCTGCCCTGATCCGAATCTGGGGCAGAAGCTGCAACGGTGTGTGCCACATCGATCAGCGGACGGGGAAGCAGCAAGGCGTCGCCTAGAGGATGAGCAACCCACCGGCAGTCCAACCGCCAGTGGCCTCCTTGTGAAGAATGAGGACAGCAGCCCCCATCACTGCCCCGTGGACTGCAAGGACGACAGCTGCAGTGAGTCCTCCGATGTGGGGAACACCAGCCCCGATCCGAATCTGGGGCAGAAGCTGCAGCAGTGTGTGCCACATCGATCAGCGGACGGGGAAGCAGCACGGCATCGCCTGGAGGACAAGCAACCCACCGGCAGTCCAACCGCCAGTGGCCTCCTTGTGAAGGATGAGGACAGCAGCCCCCATCACTGCCCCGCGTTCTGCAAGCACGACAATACGACAGCCCTCCGATGTGGGGAACACCAGCCCCGATCCGAATCTGGGGCAGAAGCTGCAACGGTGTGTGCCACATCGATCAGCGGACGGGGAAGCAGCACGGCATCGCCTGGAGGACGAGCAACCCACCGGCAGTCCAACCGCCAGTGGCCTCCTTGTGAAGGATGAAGACAGCAGCCCCCATCACTGCCCGCGTTCTGCAAGCACGACAACACGACAGTCCTCCGATGTGGGAAACACCTGCCCTGATCCGAATCTGGGGCACAAGCTGCAACGGTGTGTGCCACATCGATCAGCGGACGGGGAAGCAGCACGGCATCGCCTGGAGGACAAGCAACCCACCGGCACTCCAACCGCCAGTGGCCTCCTTGTGAAGGATAGGACAGCAGCCCCCATCACTGCCCCGTGGACTGCAAGCACGACAACGACAGAGCCCTCCGATGGGGAAACACCTGCCCTGATCCGAATCTGGTGAAGAAGCGATCAGCGGACGGGGAAGCAGCACGGCATCGCCTGGAGGACGAGCAACCCACCGGCACTCCAACCGCCAGTGGCCTCCTTGTGAAGGATGAGGACAGCAGCCCCCATCACTGCCCCGTGGACTGCAAGCACGACAGCTGCAGTGAGTCCTCCGATGTGGAAAACACCAGCCCTGATCCGAATCTGGGGCAGAAGCGATCATCGGACGGGGAAGCAGCACGGCATCGCCTGGAGGACGAGCAACCCACCGGCACTCCAACCGCCAGTGGCCTCCTTGTGAAGGATGAGGACAGCAGCCCCCATCACTGCCCCGCGTTCTGCAAGCACGACAATACGACAGCCCTCCGATGTGGGGAACACCAGCCCCGATCCGAATCTGGGGCAGAAGCTGCAACGGTGTGTGCCACATCGATCAGCGGACGGGGAAGCAGCACGGCATCGCCTGGAGGACGAGCAACCCACCGGCAGTCCAACCGCCAGTGGCCTCCTTGTGAAGGATGAAGACAGCAGCCCCCATCACTGCCCGCGTTCTGCAAGCACGACAACACGACAGTCCTCCGATGTGGGAAACACCTGCCCTGATCCGAATCTGGGGCACAAGCTGCAACGGTGTGTGCCACATCGATCAGCGGACGGGGAAGCAGCAAGGCGTCGCCTAGAGGACGAGCAGCCCACCGGCAGTCCAATCGCCAGTGGCCTCCTTGTGAAGGATGAGGACTGCAGGCCCTATCACTGCCCCGTGGACTGCAAGCACGATAGCTGCAGTGAGTCCTCCGATGTGGGAAACACCAGCGAAACTGGGGGATTACCTGAACCAACTGTCGGCCTAGGAAGACCCCCAGGATCTGGCTAGGATCAGCCCCCTGGAGAGCCAGGATCAGTCTGCCAGCGAAGCAGCGATTGAGAATCGAGCTGCAATCTGTTTCTTCCTTGAGTCTAAGATTTGGGAAATACAAGGAATTCAAGTGCTCATTTTGGCTGTTTTTTCTGTTTTTTTTGGGGGATTGCGACGCCCACACGGGAGCCAACGGCGGCGCCTTATCGCGCCAGCACAGATCGCAAAGCGCCTTGACAATGGGGCACTTAAAATGCCATTCCCTCGGTTGTAATCGCCACTAAATTGCTGGCACCTCAACGAGACTCCTGCGGACGGGCTCATGGATGGAGATGGGCTTCTGTTCGCGCGTAGAGGTTCCACATAAATCGCATGGCGTATCTATGGACTTGCATCTCGCTCTCTGCTCTGGAGGCGCACACACACACACACACACACACAGAGTGCGGCAGAGTAGGCACGGGCTGGTGGCACTGGGCCCCTGCTCTGGGCTGGGCTCTTATCAATCCTGGCTCATCTCGAACTGGGAACAGAGTCGCGAAAACAGAACATCTTCTGCGAAAAATAGTAATTCCTGTGCAACTTGTCACAACTTTTGTAAGATTCAACGAGGAGGCAACGTGCAAGATGTCTGTCTGTCCCCAGACGAGAGACGCCTCGTGGTGGATCCACCAGCAGGGGACGGCCGGGAGACGGCTCTGCGGCAGATCCGGCAGGGGACAGACGAGACGCCTCTGCGCCAGGGATTGTCAGAGTATAGAAGTCCTAGTCCTAGTCCTATTTTTGGGCTCTCCAATGATTCTCCAGCTCCAGCTCCAGCTCCAGCTGCAGCTCCAGTGTCTTGGCTCTTGTCTCCCGTCTCTCTGTGGCATGTCGCATTTGCATATAGATTTATTTTTATGGTCTGCCGCCTGCCAATGAAATTTGTGTGACGATCACCGGAACAGCAACAGAAACAGCCCCAGCCACAGCCGCAGCCCCAGCCCCAGCCCCAACGAAGCGTCGTTTCTTTCTTCATTGATTTCCAAAGAGCAGGCTCTTTCCACTCGTTCCGCCTCCGGGTTTCCACTTAAATATTTGGTAATATTTCGCCGTCTTGCCAAATTTCTTAATTATGATATGCTCGCCATTAAGCTGGTTCTGTTTCGGATATTACCCTAGATCCAAGTACCCGCCGTAGGGGGGAGAGTGCTCGGTGTGGGGCTGTGGCTGTGGCTGGGGCGGGGATAAACAAAAGCACAGAGCACTCCCACAGATCGATAGAGCACTCATTCGGATCGGAAAAAAACCGCCTTGGATCGATGGAAGAGTCTAGCAGATCGTTCCGGAGATAGATCCCTCAGATTGCCCGAGAAACCATTGAACTTTTTTCCCAAATAGCCATCAAATTTGCATCTAATACTCAGACCCTGGAAGTTCTTCTTTTCAAAATGCATTCCGAGACCGCGGCTGCTGATCCACTCGAAAGTTCACTTTGATACTCTCGAGGGGTCCCTGTCCCTGTCCCTCCCTGTGGATCGCATCTCTATCGCTCTCTCTCTCTCTCTCTCTCTCTGTGGCTCTTAATAGTCTTTTTATAGTCTGCACTTTTTCAACTTCAATTAATGAAGTGTCGAGTTGTTAACACCACAAAAACACACACACACACACACACACACAAAGTGGGAGCTGGGTGCTGGGTGCTGGGTGCTGGGAGTCGCCCCAATGCATTGGTTGGCCCATCGTTTGGGGCGTCTATTTCCAAACATTTTGCCCTGGGAGCCAGCTAGCTGCCTGTGGAACAAACAAACAAATTAAAACGAGCATCGACAGCCGTCTGCCTCTCAGGTGAGAAAACGGGGGCCCCACAGCAGCAGCAGCGGCAGCAGCAGCACAGAGCAATGCATTTTCACGGCAGCGGGAAAAGCAAACAGAGGCACGAGAAGCTGTGTGGCAGAAGTAGAAGCAGAAGCAGAAGCTGCTGTGTGGCTCTTTAATCCCTCAGAAAGCTTTTGGCCAGCACTTAGCGGTTTACGAGGCGGCAGCGCAGGGCAGCAGGGGCAGGGCAGCAGGGGCACGGCAGGGCCTTTAAAGTGTATTTAGATATCACAAGTGGGGAGCCGAACCGTAGGGCTTTTCTTGTCTTTTATTCCCTTTAATTTTGTGTATCTTTTGGCGACACTTTGTCGTGATTAAGTTGTTAAAAATGGGATATTCAATCAAGCTCAAACGATACGAGGATTTACAGTGGTAGAAAATGATGGAAAAAGTAGTTCCAAATTTGGGAAAATCACAAAAACTCAAAGAATATCCTTGCAATATTCCCAGTAATTTCCAGCATATTTCTTTGTATTTTCCCCCTATTCGAAATACTTGCCAATTTCCAACTGGAATTCCCCCATCTTTGGGATGCCAGCATTTCATGCCTCCCTCCCCCCTCCCCCCTGGAAGTTTACTCTTCTGCTTCACGGTGTCCCGCCGCCGCCGCCGCCCGAAATCAGTGTGGGAAAAAAAACAGTTGGAGCGTCAAATGAAGCGCCGCCCGTGAGCGCCGAAACCAATTCCCATTTCAGGTGCAACCTCCCAAAAAAAAGAACACAACAAAACCAAAAAAAAAAAAAAAAAGCAACGAAGATCTTGCCGCCAACGCATTCGAGGAGAGAGCAGATCGAGAGAACAGTGAGAAAAATGTTAATGATAAACCTGTTTGTCAATTAAACAAAAATATATTGTAATAGTTGATAACAGACTAAGCAAACAGACGGACGGACAGACGGACGGATGGAGAGACAGAGCGACAGAGCTCCAGATGCCGCGATGAGAACTTCCCAGAAACCAAGAAACAAGAAAAGGATGGATCGCGGAGGAGGGGAGTGGAGTGGTGTGGTGTGGAGTGGAGTGGATGGAGGGGGTGGAGGGGTTACAACCTGTCAACCCACAAAAGAAGCCCAAAGGCTGGACCCTGACATCGTCGCCTGGGTTTCATTATCGCCTCGCCCTGGCCCTGGCCCTGGCCCGGGCCCGGGCCCTCCCTGCCCCGCCCTGTCCTCAACTCTGAGGCATGTCGCTGTCTCTGCCCCAAAGTCTCTCACTCGCATCTGGTGCTCTGGCTTATTGTTTAGTGAAGCATTTAACTTATAAATATTGTTGTGTGTGGCACTGGCACTGGCACTGGGAGAGCACTGGAAGTGTTTTTTGTATATGTGATACCGTTTTGAAAGGCAGCGTTTCGAATGGGCCAACGGCAAGGGCAAGGGCATGGGCACGGGCACGGGCATGGGCCAGAGGCACGGGCATCGCAGGCTGGGCAGGCACTTCAGTTCAGCGTCAGTCTCTTCTCGGGGGGGCATCTCGCTCTGAAATATTTCCCATGACAATTCTGTTTGCTTTTCGTGTGCATTGTCTGGCTATGGCTCTGGCTATGGCTCTGGCTCTGCCTCTGTCGTTCGTTCTCTTGGCACCTCCTCATCTCATCTCACCTCACCTTGCCTCACCCCACCTTGCCTCATCTGGGGGCTCGATGGCTGTTCTGGTCTTGTCGTCGCCCACTCGTCGTCGACGCAGTGGATCCCAGGGAAACAAGTGAGTTCAGTTCGTCGCTCTATTTGCTTTATCTATGCCTGTGCCTATGCCTATGCCTATGCCTATGCCTATGCCTATGCCTATGCCCATGCCCATGCCCTGAAACCCATTGGCATTTCTCGCTTTTCTTTGTGGCGCTGCTTTTTCCCAGGCCCTCGGACACAAGCCTGTCAAAGCCGAATCGTCCAACTTTAAGAGTATTCTCTCCTGCTCCAACTCCAGTCCAAATGGCGGCATTTAGGACTGTTTTCAACAGCCCGACTGGCACGAGTTGGCATCCCAGGCATCCTGCCCCCCCACACCCGATACTCCTTCCCGTCCTTCGATTCGAACCAGTTGCGAAAATAACCAAACATTTTGAAAGGGAATTATGCGATATTCATGGGGTCTCGGAAATGCGACCCATGCGATGCTCTCTCCTCCCTTTGGGGAAGAGATCCCTGAAGGATCTCTTTAGTGTGGGATTCTGCTCGGATCCTTGGGATCGTGGAATAAACAAAGGAATATCTTTAAATCACTTGTGATATCTATGTTGAAGCTCTCCTGACCAAGATCTCCACATATTCTTCACCCATAAAGACAGCAACCTAACACCGATTCCCCAAGAATCACGCGACATGCAGCAGCTCCCATCGCATCGGTTGGTGGTGGCCTTCTCTAGGTCTAAACTTTTGCTTTAACGATCCTCTTGCACACCGTAGTCAAAATATCCCAAGCTCCCCAAGAAGAGTAGAACTTATTAAGCCTCCACCTCCCTCCCTTCCCCTCCCCATCCCCCTTGGTAGAGCTGTCGGCGAGGTCAATGAAGTGCCGCCGAAATTCCGCGGAATTAAACCGCCAAAAAAGAAAAGAAAAAGAAAAGAAAAGAAAAGAGAGAACTTAACTCGAAACAGAACTGAAGCGAACGACGCGGCCAATTTGCGATCGTTGGTAATTATATTTGTGTTTGCGGTTTCTGTGGGGATCCGGGCCGACGGCTCTCCTAAAAGCTGGTCGTACGATTGGGGCAGTGGTAGTGCTGCCACCAATTGACAAAGGAAATGGCAGCGGGATTGGCCACGGGAGCGGGGACTGCTGCTGTCGTCTGGACGGACTGGGGCTCCTCCTGTGGCACCTCCTGGGGATTCAACGTCTGCGACTGCAACTGCGACTGCGACTGGGGCCGATGCCGGTGCTTGAGCAGCTGGCACAGCGAGCAGTAGGGCTCAAAGTTGAAGCGCAGCTCGTACTTGGAATGCCACCAGAAGAAGCGACGGTAGAGCTCCGGCTGGGCCATCAGCGCCTTCAGGTGCGCCACCAGATGTTTGGGCGATGCAAAGTCCCGGCTGCTAATGTAGGACCTGGGCGGCACGAGATTCGTCAGATTTCCGCCGCCAATCAGGACCGGGACCACGTATTTATCGAGTGCCTGATAGAAGTGCGGGTGCACATAGTCCGGGCAGGAGCTGGGCTCAAAGATCAGCATAAAGTGATAGCCAGTGCAGCTGTAAAGGGTATGAGAAAGGGTATCGGCCATGGATGGAAGGGAGGACCCACTCAAGGACTCACTCGTGATAGCCCAGACAGCTCTCGTGTGCCTCCAGCTCCGCGTACTTTCTCACCTCCATCAGATAGTAGCTCTGCGCCATCGTGTGCTCATTCACGTCGTACATCATGTACACCGCCAGCCGATCCTTTCTCTGGAGCTGCTCGTGAATATCGACGATTATCGGGGAGGAAATTTCGTCGGAGAAGTTATCGATCGGCTCATCGAAGACATTGATACGTTCCGGCTGCCGAAGGCGGGTGAAGTAGTACTCGGACCACACCAGATCCGAGTCCAGGCGGTAGCTCATGGTCAGGTTGAAGGGCGGCCTCAGGGTGGGCATGGGATTCTGGGCGAGGCTCAGGGGAGCGCTGGCAGAGAACACCACCAGGTGGTCGGGAGTGTGCTCGACCGTCTCCAGGCCCTGCTGCGAGTACGGCTGATCGGCGTTGAAGACAATCGCCGCGAAGGGCTCCCCGTTGTAGTTCCGGTTCCTGGTCAGCACGCAGCCGCACTCCATGTGCCCGGGCCGCTCCCAGGTGGGGCCCTCGTTCCACAGCAGAATCACCGTGTGATTGAGCCCCACCTGGCACTTCCTGTAGAAGGGAATGATGGCGAACAGCAGGCACACCGTCACCACGATGCTCATCATCTTCAGCATACCCATGTAGTACTCGGGCGTCCTCCGGTAGCGCTGCAGGTTCTGGCGCGACACGGGCGAGCGGCGCGGCGGCGGCAGCGTGTCCAGGTCCGCATCGGTATCGTCTCCGCCGGTGGTGTTCTTGCGGTAGGACTTCTCCTGGCTCTGGCCCTTGGGCGAGTCTGCACGCAGTTGACGCGGCAGGAAGCTGGGCCTGTCCTCCATTTCCCTCTGGAGCTGCTGCGGGTTGCGTCGCAGGCTGAGGATCTTGTCGACGGGCATAATGCCCCCCTTTTTGGTTATTGGCATTTTGTAGAACAAACAATTTGGTAAACTGATTCAGAAATGTGTAAACGAGCTCTCCTTCGACTTTTAGAAACGGGAAAACTTGTGCGAAAAATTGGAACTGCTTCAAGTTGTGGGAATTTCGAGGGAACGATTCGATTTGACAGAAGGTTTAGTGCGGTTTACTCGTTCTGAATGAATGAACGAGTCGAATGCTTTGACTTGTAGATTGTGGCATGCTATGGGGCTCCTTTTTCTCTTCGGAAAGGTTCTCTTGAACGTCAAAAACACATCACAACATCCAGAGAAATGGCTCCTACTTACACTTTGATTTGAAATTGTACATCAGAGAGTGGAAAGAAAGTGTTTTTCACCTACACTTTGCCATTTTAATGAAAGTATGAGATCTCAATAGATGGGGAGCCCATCTTCCCGTTGAGATTAGTCTAAAATCCTATGCCTCCGCTGTGATACGGGGCTACAACTCACCCACACCTAATGGAAACATCAATCTCGACACTGCCACCTCCAAACCCAAGATCATCTTTGCATCACTCCTTTAACCAAATCAGAGCTTAATATATACCCTAGGGATCTCCTTCCTTAAGGATTGTGATATTCTTCAAAAAATCTAGACATTTCTCTCTCATTGTAACCTGAAAATAGACGTACTATCATCGGCGTCCCATCATCCAACCGAAGGGTTATATTTTGTACTTAAAAACCGAATATCTCTCTATTGAAAACAAGAGCTTTGAGCGAGCGAACGAAGCGCGTGAGTCGGGGGTTGCTTAGGGTGTATTCCTTTTGCCTACCTTTCTCTAGACTTATGATCTCTTTTCTATTGGGGCAATCGTTTGGATTGTTTCTTAAATATCTCAAAAATATTTCAAGGAATATCTCCTTCTGTCCGCCCACGTATATCGGTAGCCCTTGAAAGTGTTGTCCTACTAGTGTAATTCCTAAAAATCAAGCAGCAAGCTAGAGCCGAGCCCAAAGTCCTGCCAAAAAATAGCCAATTGATTGCCTCGATCGCACAGAGAGACACACACTTTTCAATCAATCCGGAGTCGAATGGCTCCGCTCCCCACCTGATGATGATTCCCATTCGCATTCCCATTTCCGATTTGCCACTTCCATCGTCAGCCGAAAAACAGGAACAAAGTAATCAATCATTTTGCGCCAAAACCATCAGAAAACATGACAATCTGCCAGCAAAATTTGCGTAGCCGTTTGCCAAAAAAGGGGCGAGGAGGAGCTGTGGGAGGAGGAGGCGTGGGAGGAGGTGTGCACGTTGGATCCATCCATCGATGATGTATCACTGCAATTTCCATTTCGCAGTTGTTTTTTCAGTGTCTCATTTCGAATGCGTGCCGTGCCGCACACACACGCACGCCTCGAAGGAGAGGATGTGGCATGGCAGGGGCACAGTGTGTCTGAATGGATAGTGGACGTGCCGGGCCGCTGCCGAACGCTGTCTCAATTACGGGGAGTGAGCAGGAGACGACTCCCCCGCACACCCGCACACCCGTACACCCTTTGCAATTTTCCAATTGACAACCATTTAAATGTTACGCATTTCATGTTAACTTCCACAAAACGTGACTCCAGAGAAAAGGTAGGAGCCTCCGGCCCGAGAGGGAGGGCGGGGAGTGACAGGACAGGCAGCACGTAGCAACAGTCTTTGTGGGGTTGTAAATTGCCGGGCACATCCATCCGATGAGTTATGAAAGTGAAATGGATTTGTGATTGCGCCAGACGCCAAGCTAAAAGCAAAAAGAGAACTCCTTAGAACAAGACGACCCCAGACAAACGCAAACACCGAAACAGGGCCCTGAAACATGTATAAAATTTAATTATTCCAGCGAATCCCGCGCCAAACAAGAGAACCATTTCGAATGCATTCTGTGGCAGCCACAGCCACAGCAACAGCTCCGGCAACAGCTCCAGCAACAGCTCCAGCAACAGCTTCAGCTTCAGCTCCAGGTCCACTTTGGGCCTTTGGTCCTGTGCTGTGCTTTGCTCCTCCTGGATGCGGCTCACCTTCGCTCAAGTCAAAAGTCAGAGGGAGAATGGAATTGAAATTCCATTGTGAATATATATTATTTTTTGGGGGCGTTACCGCTCAGTCTGAAAACTACAACAAAAAAATGCAATAAATATGCATATGAGAGAAGTGCTGCCCGCCGCTGCTGCGGCCAAGGAAAAGAAGGAGAGTTATGGGAGCCCAGCACACGATTTGAATAATTTGGTTCCCACACTTTTGGCCACAAAAAATATTGTTGCCCCATCCCCAGCCCCAGCCCCAGTCCCCGGCTGAGTCTCCTCCACAAACCATTTTTAATTAAAGTTATTAATAGGTTCCAAGACAGAGAGAGGAACAGTCTCCTGCCAAACCACAAAATCTCCCACTCTCTCTCTCTCTCTCCCTGTCTGTCTCCTGTGATCTCTCGTGACTCATGGCAGCTACTTAGTTTTCGGGGTTTATGCCCCTGGAGGTGTCCTTAAGTCCAACCTAAGACCTGGCAACGGCAATTAAATGCCGCACACATTGTTTTTGGTGGCAACTGCTTAATTATCCCTAAGAACAGCCCAGCCGATCCCCTTCGATCCGATCCGATCCCGATTCGATTCGATTCGATTTTGGACAAAAGAACCGCCAGAGCCGTCGACTTGCTTGATTGGGAAGCAGCAGAGAAGAAGGCCCGAAAAGGAGCTGCAAACGAATTAACATGTAATTATCTCAGCTTCGTCTGGAGTCGTATACCATTCCACTTCGAATCGAAACGAAACGAATCGCCGGGCGACACCCAGACCAAAAACAAACTTGTCTCTCGGCCTAGACCTAACAAGGAACAGGCGTAAAGATCCTCAAATGCAGGCAGAGGAAGAGCAAGAGGCAGAGCCAGAGGCAGAGGCAGCTGCCTCTTGTTGCGTGCGTGCCGTGCCGTGCCGTGTTCGGGGTGTGTCTTTTTCGTTGGTTCTTAAGGAGGATTCCACTGACCACCCGCGCTCTGGCGAGGCAGGAACAGAACCCGTCCGATGGCGATTCGATGGCCAAGTGGCGCTAAAGTTGTCAGTCCTCTAAACCCTAATTAGGTGTTATCTACGACCCAAGCGCGCCCCTCTTTTTTTTTGTACCAGTATGTGGCTGGATGGCCATTGATGTCCACCGACACAAGAACTCCGAGGAAAGAGGGCAAGACACACGAAAAGTGAGAGAATGTTTCTGGAGTGGGTAGCAGTTTATACACGACACAAGATCTCGAAAGACCTCCAAAGACTTTCACTTCCATTGAGTCATTGATGTCGCATGGACGTTTTTTCGTTGGGAAGAAGGGCGCCACTTCATTCATCAAGGAAATGCTGTAATCCATCCATCATCTCTGCTCTGACACAGTATTTTCGGTGATTATCACTGCCCGGCACTACAATCCCCCCGGGGGTAATCTTTTTTGGGCGGGGGGCAATTTCCCCGGCGACATTTTGCGCACAATTGATGGCAATTGCGGCGATCACCGCCGCGGATGACACATGCCTGCCCCAAAGCGGATGCCGGCAATCAGTAGAAAAGCAGAAAAGAGCAGACTGAACCGGACAGAGGCTGATTGAAGCCGAAGCCGATGCCGAGTGACCTACTCTCTGAGCTGCAACTGCACAAGCTAGTCCAGATATTAGATAAATTAGATGTCAACTAGGGAAAAAATAAATCTATTTGAGCTCTTTTCATGTTACAAGTGTCACGCGTCATGCAGAAGAGCCCCCCCGTCACTGAATACAAAGTATGTTACAGCAAATTGGATAAACCTGATGGAAGCTGTGGAAATATAGAGCTATCTATGATAAAAGTGTCTTTTCGGGACTAATATTTCGATGACATGTATCACGCGTCATGCAGAAGAGCTCCTCTGTCGAGCTCCTTTCTATCTATGGCAAAAAATTTGACAAAACTAAAGTAAACTGAGGAAAAATAGAGCTTTCTGACTGATATTTCGAGACACGTGCCACGCGTCATGCAGAAGAGCCCATCCGTCACTGAATGCAAAGTATATCACATCATGTTTGATGAACCTGATGTAAACTGAATAAATATAGAGCTCTCTAGGATCCTACGATCCTTTTGGGATTGACTATTCGATTACTTCCAGAAAGTATTTCGACGCGTCATGCACAAGTGCACCTCTGCTGCCTGAAGACCATCCAAAAAAACAGACAAGAGTACAATCGATGCTTCATTTATGTTTCTTGGCGCCTTTTTTGCAAATGCAATACTTTTTCACAATGGGATCGTCCGTGCACTTGGCCGTGTCCTTGTACGAGTTCTTGCGACTGAGCTCGTCGACGTTCATTGTGAGAGTGTTGTTCTGTGGATTCCACTGGATGGTGGCCTCGAACTGCGGCTTCTTGGGAACTGTCGAGAAGTTCAGGATGTAGAATTCTTCTGCGGCGTCTGCGGTCTTTTCGCCCAGGATCTGCTTGCGATCCATTACCTTGACCTCTTTCAGCTTGAAGTTCTCGCAGAAATTGGTGAGTTTCCTGGCCACCAGATGCTCGTTCATCTGCTGCACCACAGCGCGCGCCACTGCCTCGTAGTGGGTGCGGTTCGTGACCGTTGTGGCGGGGTGGCAGGTGCACCATTTCTCGGTGATTCCCGCATCCGAGCAGCTGCGGTTCTCGGGGAGCTCGAAGAACAACGACTGGCAGCTGGGACACTTTTTGGCCTTGAGTCTGGGGTCGAAAGCCTCCGGCGAGGCGGTGTTTAGCTGCAACAGATGCTGCAGGGTCATGTGCAGGTCGTAGTTGGACGAGAGGCGGTTGCGATTCTTCCGGAGATTCGCCACGTAGTGGGGATACTTCTGGTGGAACCAGGGCGGCGCGTACAGCCACAGCATGGGCAGACGCTCCTCCAGGTAGCCGGAGCTGGTGCGCGTTCGAATATCGCCGAAGCGATAGCCATGATCGCTCACCAGCAGCACAATCGAGCGCTTGAAGAGCCCCAGCTTCTGGAACAGCTGCAGATACTCCCTCAGCAGATGGTCCATGGCAGCGGCGCCAATGAAGCTGTTGTGCGTGAAGCTGTTGCTCCAGAAGAGCCCGAACATGGGCGACCTTTGGAGGAAGCGCTCTACGAACTGAACGGCAAAGTCCCACACGTAGCCGGAGCTCATGTGGCGCCCCACACAGAAGACGATGCCGTGTCGACGCTCCAGCCTGAGGGTCTTCTCGATGGCCCTCACGAACGGACGGAGGTAGTGGTCGACCGGTTTTCTGATGAATCCCGGCTTCTCATAGTTGAACGTGCTCAAGGACTCGCAGTCCTCCGCGTAGGCGGTGGTGTAGCCCGCCTCCTTGAACCGCTGCCAGATGTAGTTCAAGCTGTCGATGTAGCCCTTGACCTTGAACTTTTCCCCCTCGAGGCCCTCCACGTGGTTGTCGCCCGTGAGAAGGGCCAGCAGGTTGGGCAGCGTGTTGTCGCCCACCTTGTTGTAGCCCTCCATCTCGAACCAGCCGGGAACTTCCCGGAGAAAGCGCAGGACCTGCGGCATGGTGCGACGCAGGTTGATGCGCGAGGTGGAGTCAATGCCCAGGATGATGACATGCGGCTTGGGCTCCTCCTCGTCGTGGAGCAGGCGGAAGGCGCGCACCAGGTCCGCGTAGCTCAAATGATCCTGGACGAAGGTCAGGGCGTCCTTTTGGGTGATTTTCGACTTGTGGTTTTTGCTGTTGAGCAGGCAGCGCGTGGCTATGTACTCCACGTCCTTGGGCAGCAACAGATCATCGGGCAGGGGCATCATCTTTGACATTCTGCGGGATACAGAGATACAGAGACGGATCTGGGAGATCTGTAAGCCCTACTTGTATGTATTGTCGGGTTCCGTTGCATTCTCGTCCCTGTAGATCTTCTGATAGCCACACTCCAGCGTCACATTCTCCTTGGCCATCTTGCTGGCCAAATCGCCCCGCGTGTGCACCCGGTACTGCTCCAGCCTCGGATCGTACTCGGCTGTCACCAGCTCGCTGTCGTTGTGGCAGGCCTTTTCCTTGTCCTTGGTGTAAATCGCCATCACGTCGCGACTGAAGGGATCCACGTAGGGCATCTGGCACAGCGGACTGTCCACGTAGTACTTGGGCATCGGAGGCTGTGCCTCCGGGGCGGCACCAGCACTTGCCACGAGGCTGAAGAGTGTGCCAAGTGGCAGCACCACACACATGAGATTCATGATTGAAACTGGGGAACCTTGGGCCTTCGATCTGCGAGAGATCTGTGGAGCGTGAAACAGTTTCCAAATTCGAAATTTCATGGCGAAAGAGAGGGTCGTCGATGCCCCTTTGGAAATTGTTCAGCTCTAATGGAATATTCTACAAAATATTCTGCTTTCCATTCCCACTTTTTCTTTGATTTTCATTAACTGAGGGGCACTGCTGCATGACGCGCGCGTCTAGGGTTTAACTAAAGAACAGAACATCTTTCCTGGATGGTTTAGCTTCCAAATTGAATCATCTGTACCTACTATTATTGGGCTTCTTGACACCCTTTTTCTTGGTACTCTTCTGAAGGGTTTTACTGGGCGCTGGCTCGTGCGCTTAATAGATTTTTCCATGCTTTTAGCGCCAGTCTCTTCCGCGCTGCAAATCAGAGGAAAATCCAAAAGACTTCCATAACTCACTCTCGCTCACTCTCGTTCTCTCTCTCTCTCTCTCTCTCTCTCTGTCTATATATATCATATTCCGGGCGTGGAGTGGAGTGGAGTGCCATGCCCCAGAGGACGCTGTCCGTAGCATTTGAGACATGGGCAATTATGTAAATAAGTCGGAGGCGCCTCCGTGCCGAAGGACACAATGCAGGATGACCGCAAAAATTATTGCCGGCCATTTGGCCAAATGAATGCGTGACAAAATGCAGAAAAGAACCGAAAACAGGGCCCAAGGAGACACAAAACAGGAGACACAAGGACAATGGGCCGCTGGGACCGGACCGAGGCGCAGCGGGAGTGGCAGCGAGGTCAAAGGTCAGGCCGCGCTAATGTTGTGCTAATTGCGATTGGAAAACGCGGTGAAAACAGTGTCTGAGGCGCCTGGCGCTGGCCTAATTGAAGTGTCCTTCAGCCAAAAGGATGATTTACAACAGGCGCTAACAGGAGTGGAGGGGGAGGGGGAGGCGGAGAGCCAGAACGAAGGAAGGAAGGGGGTAGAAGACCATCATCAGGTCATTGCCAACGAAAGCAGCATCCGAGACCACCCGTGTGCCCCGGCAGATCAGGCTGCTGCTCGAGCATGCAGCATCCTGGCCGGAGGTCCTTGGATCCCCCAGAGTGGGGATGTCTGTTTGGTAACTCGATCTCTGGCGCACGCGTGTCCCGCTTAAGGCATCATCATCGTCGAAGCATCGAAGCATCCAGAGGATCGGCGGACTGGCGGACTGGCGGACTGGAGGATCGGAGCATCAGTCGGGCCAACGGCTGTGATCTTTTCGGCCAGCAGTTGGAGCCAGGTGTGATATGTGTAACTGGATCCACTCGAACGTTGATCTGCTCCCTCGGGTTCTGTTTCTGGAGGCATATGCAAAGTGGACCACCACTGCCACTGGTGGCGGGGTGGCGGAAGGGGGGGCACTGCCACCGTCTGCTGTTTGCTGAAAGCTCATTTGTCATTCCCTCTCTCTCCCTCTCGCTCTCGCTCTCGCCTGCCCGTTGACTGTTTTTGCTGGCCACCAAAGTTGATTGAAATTTTTTGGCAATGACCCCTGCAGCAGCCCCCGTCCCCGGCCAGAGAAGAGGCAGCTGCCACTTGCGCTGCTGCTGCTGCTGCTGCTGCTGCTCGGCAGACTGGAAGCAGCTGCCGCCTGGAGGCAACTACCAAAAACTTCACCCACTGGCCGCCAGACCGACGAAGCGTTAAAACGCACACGTTGACAGCTTTTTCTGTGGCAGGCAGTGTGGCAGTTGCAGCATTTGCGCCGCTGCTTGCTTAATGTGCGCGATTTCTATCTGCAAATATAAATTGTAATTATTGCATTGTGCTGCAGTGGCAGTTGCGAGTTTCTCTTATCGCCAGGAACCATCGCAAGGTCTGCAAACAGCAAACGGCAAACAGCAACAACAAAAAATTAACAAAAAATTGCAAATGAGTGTCGAAAAGCAGCGGCTCGGCTCGGCTCGGCTCCCCCTCGCAGAGCATACGCCGGGCCGCCGCCACTTGATTGTCTGTCAGGCCAACTTGCAACATGGCTTTGAGCCGCATTCACCTGGCATTGTTTTTTGTTTTTTAGCTGTAACCCTGTTTTTTGTTGTATGCCCTGTAGGAGTGGATCGAAGGGGTATACGGGGTGTCGTGGGCGGAAGGAAGAGCATCTCCCAGAAGAGAATGTATGTGGGATATATTTACAGTATTTTCACTGGACTGCAACTCCTAGGAGCAACCCGATTTGGTGGCCAAACTCTTGTTGATTTTTAGCATCCATGCCCTTCCTTTTTTGAGGCCCATCCAAAGGCCGAAAGTCCCTACGATTCGGTTAGTATTTCCCGTATTTGTTGCTCCACTCCATTCTGCACCCATTCCAGGCCTTATTTCCTCTATTAATGGGCATGTTTCAGTCGTATTGTTGACTATTTTGTGCCTCAAAAGGGGGTGGCGTCTACTGGGAACGAGACAAAGCGAAACAAATTGGCCAACTTTTATTGTTGCTGCTGCTGCTGCTTTTTCGCGCTTTAACACTCTGCGGTGTGTGTGTGTGTGTGTGTTAGTGTGTGTGAGGTGTGGGGGTATTCATAAAATTGATGATGACGATGAAGCCCAAGAGGAGGCAGGGTGGAGCAGGGAGCAGGGAGCAGGGAGCAGGGAGCGTGGAGGAGTACTCTGTGAAATATTACCTTGGCTTTTGGTGACGACAGCTGCTGCCACTGCCGCCGCCTGCAATGCTGCAGAAGGGAATACAGAGAGGGGTAGAGAGGGAGGGGAGTGACCACCCTGTAAGCTGTAAGAATCCCCCAAGAAAATGTTTGAAGAAAATACATTTTAATTACTGCTCGGCTGGCTGTCTGTCCGTCTTTCTCGATGTCTGGCTGCTACGCTACGTGATGAAAAGTGATGAAAATTGCCCCAGCAATCGACTGCACCCGTGGCGATCATCCATCCATGCGCGCGCGTTAATCAATAAAATTGTGGAACCTCCAAACATCGACAGAAATGCAACCTCAAAGCCAAACCCTCCTCCTCGTCGTCGTCGTCGAGGCGGCTGCTGCTGCATCCAACGGTGCGTATGAAATTGAAAATCCGACCACCATACAAGGCGCCCCCATGGCGCGAGAGGGGAGAGCCACACTCCTGGATGGCCATGGAGATGCGAGATGGGAGATGGGAGATGGAGCCCCTGAACCTTTGATTTATCACTCATATTCGTGCAGGGCCAAGGCAAGGGGTACGCTGGGAGTCGATCACAGTCGGCACAGTCGGCGGAGGCAGGCACTCCACTTGTTTTCGAGTGGATTATTAACTGCGGCATTGATTGATGCCCCCCCCACACACACACGCACACGCACACACACACGCATACACTCCCCGGACACACCTTCGCCTTTGCCTTGGAAGAAGGTCTCTCGGTGTTGGTGTTGGTGTTGGTCTTAGCCTTAGCCTTTGCCACGGTCATGGCCTGTTAATTGAAATATGTTTTGTGTGGCTCTCAGTGGTCTCGCCGGCCTGTGGTCTGTTGTCTGTTGTCTGCTCAGATCAAAGGGGTATCTGCGCTGGCGTTCGAATGATGATTTGATTAATTCGAATCGGAATAGAAGATAAAGATGATGCAGATGGAGTTGCAGATGCAGATACAGATACTCGTACAGATGCTGTCGATGATGGGGATCTTTTTCCTCTGCTTATTTTCTGTAATTAAAACATTTTCGACAAAAACCCCCCAACACAAGCAACAAAATGTTCTGCAACTTTGATGAAGCCTGGACAAAAAAGTGAACAACTTTCGTTTCCTCCTGTGCTCCCCTCTGCTCCCCTCTGCTCCACTCTGCCTCCCTGTGACATTTCGGTTGTGTCAACTTTTTCTGTGTGACGGTGGAAAATAAAACATTAAACAATCATAAAAATAAATACATTTTCCCACACTGAGTGGAAGAGCAACAACAACAGCAACAGCAACAGCAACAACACCATCAACAAATAATAAAAACGAGAAGCAGTCGAGAAACTTTTGTACTACATGGAAATGTCATTCGCATAACAACAGCAGACAGCAGGCAGCAGACAGACAGACAGTGGGAAAGGGTAGAACTTTTGGGGAACAGTGGATACCCTTGAGGTTCCGATATATGATATGTAGTACCCCAATTATGTGTAAACTAACGATTTTCCTTATAAAATAAGCCCGAAATCAAACTATTTAGATGAGGGTTTGAAAAGCCCTAAGCATCTTGTAACTTTGAAGCATTTTTTCCTACAAAAGGCTTAGAAATATTTGGATTTGAATACCAAAAAGAACAATCTATGAGGAGATTTCTTTCAAATATCTTCCAATTAAATAGGTTTCTGGGTAGAAACATTTTTGGTTAAACAGTTTAGCGATCAGATCTTAGGAATTTCGTCTTGTCTATGCCTCAAAATAAAGATGTCTGGTGACTGTCCCTAGAAAAGAGTTCCAAAAAGAGTCCATTAAAGAGTATGCCCTGCTATATCCATTTCTGCATTTCATGAAACACCAGAAATACCCTGTAGAAAGGGTATAGCCGTACCTCCCAGCAGCAGCACCAGCAGCACCAGCAATGATGATGATGATGATGATGGTAATGGGTGATGTGGCGACAACAAACCAAACCAAACGAAACAACGCACAAAGTTTCAATTCTTCCACAGTTCCGTCCATGTGCCCTGCCCCCTGCCCTGCCCCTTTCCCTTTGGCACTTTGGGGTAAAGTTGGTGGCACCTTTTGTGGCAACTCTTTGTTGCTGTTGCTGTTTCTGTTGCTGCCTCTGAGATAACAGGCAACAAAATGTTTGATGTACTTGAAAGTTAATGTTTTGTGGTGTCAACTTTTGCCGGGGTCTCCGTCTCCGTCTCCATCGCCATCGCCGTCTCCATCGCCGTCTCCATCGCCGAGGCTTTTGCCAGCGACTTTTGCAATGGCATGAAGTTCCCTTCGACTTTAATGGAGGGATTTTCTCTAATTTGAGTCTACGAAAATTACCCTTCTTTTTTCCTCATTTTTTGGGCTAATTTTTGTTGTATTTTTTGAGCAAACTTTGACCTTTCACACGCTCCGCTATGCTCTGGCTCTGGCTCTGGCCTGGCTCTGGCGACAACAGATTGCCCCACCTATTACACACTTTTGCTTTCAAGGAATTACAGTGCCCCACAGTGTGCCCCAACAGCAATATCTTTATCAAAAGAACTTTTAGCCGCCACATTTTGGGCCACGAATATATATTTTCCCACGCAAATTAACACTTGACTTTGTTTCCATTTCCATACGATATGCGATGTGCGATATGCGAGGGGGGGCGGGTGCGGGGGGTAGGGGGTACGGAGTCTATTTGCACAAGATGACTTCATTTTCCTTTGGGGCTTTTTTCCTCCTCTCCCACTCCCTCCCCTTTCCCTCCCCTCTCCCCCTCTCTCTCTCTCTCTCTTTAAATATTTTATTATTGTTGACTTTTCTCCGCTCGACTTGTCACCTTCTGCCTTTTTCCCCCCGCCCACGCCCCCGTCCCCGACCCCCCTCTCCTTTTGAAAAAGTACAGAAATTGGTGTCTCATTTGTTTGTTGGAATTTCTGTGGCGGGGCCGTGCCACATGTGGTGTCTCGTGTCATTGTTTCAATTTTTATGTGCTACTACGAATATTGGGTAATACTCACGGCCCATGGGCCATTCAACAGTCACCGTTCATTGTAAGGCAAAGGGAGAGGTGTGATGTGTGGATGATTGGATGATTGGGCCCTGGGAATGCCCACATTCTATGGAGAGAAGAACCCCTCGAGGAGATCTGTTCAAGAGATGCTTGAATGCCTTCTGTCGAGGCAACCAACATTACGATACCCGATATTCGAGGTCTATATGTCATACTATATCCCGTATGTAACACCATGGAATCTCTATCTTTCTAGTCTTGGATCGCTGTGGAATGCACAATCTACTAAATCAACAGCAAGGGAAAGTGAAAATCAGGTAAGCAATGGATGGACGAGGGAGGGGGGAGGATAACACTTACTCATTCTATCTGCACGGCCATAAACAAGCTGCCTCTTGCCACCAATGATGCTGCACGGCAGATAAGCAAGTGCAGTGGCGCTAACAGGATCATAAATTCATGCGATATAAATCTGTGAGTAAATTCTGAACAGGAGAGAGAGGAGTGAGAGTCAGTTGTGAGCAGCAGAAGGAGTCGAAAGGTGTGCCAAGCCCCCTGTGTGCGTGTGTGTCCCTTTTTTGTGTCGTTTTCGAGGGCCAGGGCGAGTGGCTATAAACACACGTCGAAGAATTTTGAATTACTTTCGTTTTTATCGCCAGTTTTCATAATTTACACGCGAGCTGCCTAGAGAATGAGCCACCGCCTGCACAGTGCTCTCTCCCAGATTGAGTTGGACAAAAAGAAACGTAGATGACTTCATCATAAATTCACCTGTCGTTTTGGTCGATAGCCGGACGGACCTCTGCTTCCGTTGCCCAACATTGTCCCTTCCTCGGGTCCGGTCCGGTCCGATCCGGCCATGTATCTCTATCTAGAAGTAGGTGCTGACTGGTGGGAAAAATCCCTTACTTTACGATACACATATCCTATGGGTGTGTGTGTGTGTGTGTGTGTCCTCTCCCTCTCTCTCTCACTGTCTCTTGGGAGGAAATTTATGAATTTCGTTTGCGTGGCAAGTGCGCGAATATTTCGTGGAATTCCTCTCGAGAGTCGAGTCTGGAATCTCGAGTCTAGAGTCTCGCGTCCCGAGTGTGGGAGGGATACATTGTCGCGACATTCGAATTGAAATTTCATTAGTTTTACGATGCCTCATGCCCCTGGACAACCTTCGGGCTGGCATCGATGTACAGTACGTTCGTCTGGGGTTTACGACGCGTTCCGTGGAATTCTACGGCGGGAGAACTCTAGTCGGAATGAATTATGGAAAGCGATTTACATTGCTCTTGCTCATATTTTATTGTTGTTAATGTTTTCATTTGGTTTTCTCCTCTGGCGTTTTCTTATTTGGCGAATCCATGAATTATGGATTTGGTTGCACCAAAGGACAAAAAGAGGAGAGAAATTTGCTTCCATTGTTGAAATACTGTGTGTATTCTGGGCTGTCCATGGATTCAAATGGTTCGAATGAACCCTAGATGATTCCAGCAAGAAATGAATGGATTTTCTTGAGGGATTCTAAAGGAAAAAGCACTCGAATTTGTCTTTGATAAATCTATATGAAATCTAGTCCTGCCACTGCCAGAGGGCATCGTTTTATTGAACTACTTTTGACCTCTTCCGTGGAGCCATAAAAAAGCCAGGAATCTCCTTCGCCGCTCGAATGCAATAAAAATGTATCAAAAGCTGAACAGATGGAGAGAGGGGGAGAGAGCATGGGGCAAGTGACATTAGTGTGCTGGAGGAGAGAAGAGACACAGACACAGAGACAGAGACAGTGAGAGAGACAGCGAGAGAGATTGTTATATTCTTAACAATATTCCGGATATTTATGACCTTATGCCCCCGTCCTCGTCACCGTCCCCGTCCCCCTAGTGTCCAACGGGGCAAATGGAGCGTGTCCCGTGCCCCATTTTCCGAATGTTTGAATGCTTGAATGCTGAATGCTGAATGCGTGAAAAATGTTGCGAAAAATTTTAATGCGCTCGCTGCGGGGCGACAAATGGCAGGAATGGAAATGCGGGAAATGGAAATGGAGATGCAGTTGCAGATGCTCGCTGGGAAATGGAAATGGAAAATGGCAATGGAAAATGAACAAAATGGAAAAGATGACAAATGATTATGGAGCATAATAAATTTCAGCGCTGATTGAGCGAAATGCAGAGACTGCAGCTGCAAAATAAAATGCAGGAAAATGTGGCACCAGGCGATAGGTTGGGTTGCCTGCCCCACTGGGGCCGCCATCCGCATCCATTAATGAAGCTAATTTGCAGCACAAATCCTCGCTCGGTAGCTGCCTGAAGCCTCCAATCGTTCCTTCAAATCCAATTTCAAAAGTCGACAAAGCAAACAGACAAGTCGGAGACACAGACGGAGACGGAGACACAAACGGAGATGGAGACAGAGACAGAGAGAAATAGAGATTGAGGGTAAAGTTGATCCTGGTTCAGGGCACTGCTTATGGCCGACACGAGTGTCATCCACTGCTCCTATCATATCTCAATCCAGGAGGGAGGGCAGGGCAGGGCAGGGCATCTTCCTATCATATTTTCAAGCCAAGGGGAGGCTCGCCTCCTGGCAAATGGCTGAGAAATTGCCGAGAAAGCAACTTTATTGTCTCCTGCAGTCGAATCCCCATATCACATGCTTTCCCTCCCCCTCCCCCTCCACGTCCCCCTCTCTCGATGACCGAATCGAGTGTCTCATCTGTGCTCAAGAAGTTGGAATTTGTTTTCTTCGAGTGCTTTTGCCCCAGCCATTGGAAGTATGAGTGCCAGTCGAAGTGGCAGTGCAACTGCAGGTTGAGTCCTTCGTCTTTGCTCTTTTATTTGCCTCTGATTGGGTACAGTGCCCGACAAAAGTTTGTCATTTGTATTGGCTGAGCTCCATTTCCCCCTCTGTGCACTGTGCACTGGGGACTGGGGACTCTCTTTTGTCTACACTTTCCTCATATCGTTTCTGCTTTTGTCTCTTGTTGGTCTCCTTTTGTCTCGCTGTCTGACATCAGAGAAGCAATAAGCTCCGCTGGACATGAGGACTCGATTCGTTTATTGAAAATATTATATGATGTCCAAGGGAGAGAGGGAAACGGGTAGGTTTCGAGTAGAGAATATTCATATATTCTCAGAAGTTTACGCTTAAGGAAATCTATCAAAAGAAGCCTCATATTCCGCTTCCAGAGCCCTCTTCTAGGAATCTTTCCCTTTTTGGGCATTCTACTCTCAGGACTAAGTAGCTCTTAAATTTAAACCTACCATCTCCATGGATGTCTCTTGAACTTCAACCTTTCGTCACCTTTGTTCGCCTCCGTTCGCAAGTGCAACAGTAATTGAGGCCATTTTAATGATAGAAGCCCCATTGCCATTGCATGGCCATTGCATTTTCCAACAGGAAGACGCCACCCGCCCATCGAGCGCACTGTTTCCAACAGGAAAACAGCCATTCAACAGCCACCAAAGTATTTCGAAAAGGAAAAGCTTGCTGGGAAAACCTGCAAGGAAATGTACTGTGTTTTTTTTTTCCGGAAAGGAAAACCCACCCGCTACGAAATGTCACATTTAATATGCATTTTTATGCATTTCTTTCAATTAAATTGCACTTGATTCCCATTTAAAAGGGTGCCCGTGCAAACGGAAATGTGCATCGACACGCGATACGGTGATCAAAGCCCCCCCACTTTCCATACCCCCCCTGTCTATATACTCATGAGAAACCAGACAAGGACTCGCTCACTCGTTCTCGCTCTTTCTCTGGCGTCCCGCGCCCGTGTGTTGGCCTTTAAAGTCGTAATTAGGAGTACAGTGGGAGCCTGCCTCCTTTATTTGAAAAGTGCCTGGTGCTCATTGCGTGGGCGTGGCCCTGCAATTAGAATCCGCCAGCCCCACGCCCCACGCACCACGCCCCGCTCCCCACCCCACCACAATTGTTGGCATGTGCGAAATGCGGAATATAGAGATTCGTTTACCTTTCGCGGAGGCGTAGGAGACGGAGGCGGTTGCAAGTGCGGTTTAGCGTTTAGCTTTTCAGAGATACTAGATGCCACACAGAACACGGAACACACAGTGCCACACACGCAGTGATGCCGGTTGCAATCTGTACAGAGGATATAGGGATTCCGTAACTATTTCAATGTTATCCTGTAGCAACATACCACTGCACTGCACTGTGTGTGTGTGCATGCAAATTCCGCGTACTCATTGGCTCTTTGTGCCCCTTATCGCTGCACACACTCGCCACTCGCCACTCGAATCATTCCCTCTCGCTACACACACTCGTATCTCGTATCTCGTATCTCGCATCTCGCATCTCGTTTCTTTGCCCCGTTTTGTGGTTTAGAGCAAAGCGGAGCAGAGCGCTTTGTTCTCACCTCACACAACATTTCACATTTCGCATTCGCATTGTTCCGTCGCGTATCAGAGCTTTGTATCTTTAACAGAATTGCCAAGCCGCAGAGTGCGGAAAACGCTTGTAATCCGAGACGCGTTCGAGGCGAGGCGAGGCGCGGCGAGGCGGCTGATTAGACCCCGGAGCTGCCTCAAACAACCGCAGAGCCCCACTGAAAGTCCTCGACAATTGAATGGAAATTCGGGATTCGCAATCGCTTAAATATTTATTCAAGAGGAGAGGACGTGAGTGAGTCTTGCATTTGCATTTGGGCGTATTATTTTCTTACAATTTTCCACACAATTAGACGGCGAGCAAAATGCAAATCCTCCACACATGCAGCAGCAGGACCAGGACCAGGACCCCTAAGACTGCCTTAAGCCACACTGCCTGGAGTCGTTGAAGGAGAAGCTGTTGGAGATGGAGATGGAGAAGTGCCTTAATGCCTCTGTAAATTGTGCTTGCAGTTTGGAGTTTGAAAGGCAAAAGATACATTTGTATCTGTGGGGCTTAAGTAGCTCGACAGTTGCCTCTCGCACTCCCTCCGCAAACTCACTTGAGAATGAAAACCTATTTCACTTGCCAGAAACTTGTTACCGAAAGACATGCAGGAAGGCAGGAACGGATGGAACGGAAGGAAGGGAAGGAACGAGAGGAAGGCTGTCTGGCAGTCAGACGTGTGGAAAACTTTTCGCCGAATTTTATATTTATTTGCCCTACTTCTTGGGTGGGATCTTTCGACGTAGAGGAGGGGCTGGATGGATGGGGTGTAGGCGTGTAGGCGTGCCGCCTCCTGTGGAATAGGCATTTTCATCGAGGAGCGGCGAAGGCCTCATCATCATCATACTCGTAAAAAAAAACAGGAAGAGACGGCAAAAGTTTTTCAATTTTTGCAACAACTTTAGCCGGAGACAAGACCATCCAACGGAGTACGTACGCCTCCTGGTCCCGCCTCCTGTGTTGCATGCCTTTTAGAGGATACGATACGACAGGAGAGGATGGTAATAGGGATCCCATCCCCACTGTCCGGGGTAGGTGTAGGAGTTGTGTAAACATTTGTAGTTTACTTTCAGTTGGCAGGGCGGCTCGTAAAATCTGCACGCTTTCGAGGGGGGGACGCATTTCTGGCAACCCTCTCGTAACTCAGACCCAAAACCCCCAGACCCCACCCCCACACCGCCTCCGACACTGACACCGACTGCGACCTGATCTGATCTGACCCCCAGGTCGACATATCCTCCCAACTCTCGCTCCACGAAAGTTTGGGGTTTGTTTTCCCAATTGAATTAGAAAATTATACCAAAAGTTATTTGGGATTAAAGAAGGAAGAAGGTTAGGGCTAGGGATAGCGGAATTAGTTAATGTAGTAGAAAATTACTTGAAGGATAAAGTAGGATTCGGGAATAAACACACAGTTTATACCTTTTTGTCGAAATTAAAAGAAAACTTTGGCAATAACTTTGACAGAACCATTGAAATGAATGCGATTCGATCAGAAAGGGAATGAACGAAACGAGGAACAGAAAGAAGGAATGAAAGAGGAAGGAACAACCAGTCGGAGTGTTGTGTGTCAGGAGTCTCACGTGCCGCGACACCACGATACTCGGTACTCTCTCCCGAAGAGAGCTGGCGCCGGACAGAGAGCGAGAATAGTGGTGGTTCGCTTCATTAGCGTACAGCACTGAGGCGGAACCCACTCTTAACCGGTAAACCGCACTGGGAGAGAAACTATATAAAGATTATAAAGGCTATAAAGATATATATTCTTTTAGAGAGATCATCATAAATATTCCTCACATTCTACTCTTATATATACTCTTTTTCGGTTCATCGGAAACAGAACCAACACGATAATTATCAACACGATTATTATCGACACGATTATTATCCACATGCTTATCATCCACATGATTATTATCGACATGCTTATCATCAACATGCTTAGTATCCACATGCTTGATATGAACATGCTTGACATTAACATGCTTAGCATCCACATGCTTATCCTCAACATGCGTGGCATCAACATGCTTAGCATCCACATGCTTATCCTCAACATGCTTCATATCAACATGCTTAGCATCCACATGCTTAGCATCCACATGCTTGATATCAACATGCTTATCATCAACAAGATCATCATCATTATCATCGACAGCATCAGAAGAGTCTTCGGTCTCCGATACATCACTGTAGTCCCAGTACAGGCTCGGTGGATTGCACAGAATGCAGTGGCTATTCGAGTCGATGAAACACCTTTGGCAATAGACTCCTCTGCAATTGGGCGTCTCACAATAGATATGATCCATTCTGAAAGATCGAGAAGAAGGTCAGAATGATCGGAAAGATCACAGATGGATGGAATAAAAGACTTACGTGGTCAAGGCTTTGGTGCAGATAACGCATGTTTTGCAAATAAAAGACGAAGGACAACCGCTAAGGCACCTGAAAATGATTTCAAACTGCTAGCGAGAGCGATCAGAGATATTCTAGAGATGAAAACCCACCAGATCTTTAGAGAACTAAGCCAAGAGAGATACATAAATTGATTGCCGTCTGAATAGAGATACAAGGAACGAGCTCTGCGTCGGGAATTCTTAAGAAAAGTCACTGGGGATAAGAGATGATAGAAGATCTATGTATACTCGATAGACAGATGGATAGATCTCTGCACTCACTTCTCTCTTCCGTTATGCGATGATGCAAGTGCCTGACTCTTCGATATGCATCGATTGGATAAAAACGGGCCATGACCCAATGTCGCACTCGAAGGCTGTAGGGCTCCCAGATTAGGAGAAGCCAGGCCAGGACACAGAGCACCAATACCTCGTAGTAGCGGAATATATTCGGCTCTCCTGGCACTGGCAGACACTTTTCCGTCCCCACATCCAAGTTCTTGGCATAGGGCTCGAAGGCACGGACCAGGGATCGGAGTATATCTCCGATCAATCCACCCTTGGTGATCACAATTCTCGTGTAGGCAGGAGCTTAAGGGCATAGATATAGGAATGGTCAGTACATCTACGAATATCTTAGCCTAAACTCACGTTTGAGACCCGCCGTTTGGTGTGCGTGATGGGACATCATGGACAGCATTGTATAAAGACAGTAGTCCACGAAACATATCAGAAAAAGCTGCATGCCAGTGATAAACAAGAAGAGTATGGAACGTGTCATTATCTGGAGCTCTTCAGGCAGCAAACGGAGGGAAGTTATCTGCGGGAAAAATACTAACAGATAACCTTTGAATGGAAGCCAAGATGTGGAGCACACCTTCACAAATTTGATGTTTTCGACCGAACGCAGTGGAAGAACCCCGAATGGCTCACTCCTCCTGTCGTAGACGTAGAAGGCGTGCGTTATATACACGTTGTTGAAGTCGTGGTTTCCCAGATACAGCATTCGAAAGTAAATGGATCGCAGGATGACAGTAAACACGAGGATGAAAACCACCAGATCGAGGCACACAAAGAATAGGATAAACGCACGCCTCTGGGCCTCCAAGGTTCTGCCGATCTCGTGCTCGAGTATCACATCGCTGTCCCTTCCCAAGGAGTCATTCGTTCCATTTATCTTTTGCTTGCCTACGAAGGTAATGCTCACCTCAAAAATTTTTCGAATATTGATGAAACTCTGCTTCGAACCTGAGAGAAACGAGTAGGATGAATCATCACTCAAAGGAGGCCAGACCTACGTTGAAAGATCTCTTCAAAGATCTCGTGATGCAGCTGGACATTGCGCTCAAAAAAGCTGGCCATTGGCTTGAGATTCTCGCAGAACCAAACAAAACGATCTTTGACATTGCACTCCTTCCGCTTGGCCCCGAATTTGGTTTGGCAATCGTGGGTGCTGACGGATCCTGCCCCAAGGCAGCGATCATACGGTGTGCCCATCTGCTGCTCAAAGGTGCCCTGCTGTAGGCGCAACCACTCGCCACAGGACTTGAAATTGGCATCTGAAAAGTGATTACATTACATTACCATCGAAAAGCGTTGGAAGCAAGATTCACCTACGAATCTCAGCGATTGGTTCCTCCAGATGCTTCAAGACCTTATCCAGACTCTCCATGATCCTTCGCACCTCCGTGATGGTCCCCTGAACAGAGTGCTCTACGATATTGATGGGCTGCCCCATGATATCCTGCATGGGAGTGAGGGCCTGCCGCAAACGGCTCTGGCCGCAGGAGATACTGTGGCCCATGATGTCGATATTTCGAATGATGTTCATCACGGGTCCAGTGCCTGCCACAAAAAAGGCCAATGCTATGAGAAGAGCTCGTCCTCGATGGCTGCCCAAAGTGGGAAAGATCAATGCCACAACGCATCTGGGAAAGATATTGGAGATCGGGAGTAGCTTTGGGATAACGGATACCGTGGATAAATACCTCGCTGCTCGACTGTATCCAAGGATCATCATCAAAAGGAACAGGAGGACAATGAGCAGCCACTTCTCGGTGAGGTCCAGACTGGCTCGCCGCGGATGCTGATAGTACCAGATAAGCACCAGGAGAATGCCCAGCACATAGCCCGCAATCATATAGAGCGTAATTTTATCCCGACGATCCCAGCCAGAAACCGAAAAGCTGTCCCTTGAGGGATAGTGTTCGGGGACTTGTTCCTCCGACTCCGGATGCAGTTGATAGATGGCAGCCTCTCCGTCGGTGCTAGAAGTCCGTAGATTCCATTTTGTCTCCTGTTTTATGTCTTCATCGTTTTCCGGGTCTTCTCCTTCAACGTGCACTCTCTTTGAGGCCATACGCTCCCGATGCAGTGTCTTTCGAGGCATCGACTTGCTCGAGCCCCTATAGTAACTCCAATACTTCTTTCTCTCACGTGTGTCACGGCCGCGAGTGTCTCGAGTATCATCTTCAGAATTACTCATTATTAAGAGAGATAGAAAGAAATGTATATTTCTATGTGAGAAAAGAGACTTGAAAGTCACAGAAAGCTAAAGCTAAATGGGGAGGGGGGGAAAAAAATGAAGAAAGGTCTTTGGAAAACAGATTTTTTCATACAACGAATTGAGAATCGTCTAAGAAATTCGATTGTTCCAATTTCAAACTTAATTCAATAAATCAATAATTCCTTTAAGTCATCCAAAATGGGACTTGATTGGAATGAGTGTTGTTAACACATTTTTAGCTAGGTGTATTTCTATCTAAATTGAACCTATAGAATATACTTCGCTCACCTACGCCGGAGGGCGCACACTGCACGAGGAAGAGTGTGAGAGAGAGAATGATTAGGCGCGTGGAAAGGGGTAGGCGTAGCCACTGCAATTTCATTTGTTCCATCTGACTATAGTAATAATCGCATCGAATTCAGATTAGGCAATCTGGTAGATATGCTCATTCTCAATGATTCTGCGTTTTGTGTTGTCCAAATTTCCAAATTGCGGATGCCACAGATTTGCGTCTTTTGTGAGACGTGAGAGAGGTGTGATGTCCCTGTGATATCTGGGTACAAAAAGCGGAAAAAAAGAAACCTTTCACAGTTTCCCATACCGGGAATTGAACCCGGGCCTCCCGGGTGAGAGCCGGGTATCCTAACCACTAGACAATATGGGATATGGAAAGTGCTCACGTCAAATGCCTTGATAATTCCAGTGGAATATGGGGATCTGTCAGACATTCAAGCTGTGGGAGGAGGAGACTACAGTCATTAATATATATGTTTATATGTTTCTTCCGTTTCGTTAGTCTAAGAACAGATTTTTGGGTCCTTTTCCGACTCAAAAGTTATTTGATCTGATTAATCTGGATAAACTGGATCAACGAAGCGCAACGAATGTATAGTAATGGCTGTCAACATTCAATTTGCAGAGACCGACCCCCCCATCGCATATTCAGATTTACTATAATGATGGGGTCAACTTTATATAACCTTTTGTCGGAATTCGAAATTAATTAAAAACCATTCAACACTCGGCAACGCATCGGAGCGCAGAGCAATGCAACGCATCATTCGGGCAGCTGCAGGAGGCTCCACGCGGAGGAGTCGGACAGCTGCAGTGGCCTCTCGCCACCGAGAATGAAGGGGGAGCGGGTGGGGGAATGGAGCACCATAATCATCAATTATTCGCACAATTACCGCAAACAAATAAATATTCTTAATTTATTGTGTTTTTCGATTCGAACGAACGGCACTGGCAGTGGCAGTGGCAGCAGCAGCGCCAACAGACGAAAAATCGGCTACGAAAAATAATATTAAAAATAAATTTTCGGCAGCAGACGAGAACTTTGGGGGATACACTCGTACTGCTGTTGTTGTTGTTGTTGTTGTTGTTGTTGATTTGGGGGATACGATATATGTACTTATGAATGTATGTATGTCGGTAAACTGGCCTGAAAATCGTGTGAGGATTGAGTAGATTGATGTTTATAAATTCTGACTGTTGTCTGCTGGCTGCTATCCCCCCTGCCTGTCTGTTCGTCTGTCCGCCTGTCTCTATGTCTGTCTGTTGGTCGTCTGTGAGTGTCATGCAATAAATTTCATAGATGCATTTGGTAATTTCAATTTGTTTTAATGTGTCGCGTTGTCTATTCTATATATCGCGCTCTGGGTCTGATGTTTCGCCCGTGTAGACACATATAATTTGAGGTTTATTGGCCGTGCTGTGGATGGCTCTGGTTGGTGTTTGCTATTTTTGGCCCACGGCCTCGTGGGATGTGTCGCGGCTGATGGTGCTGATGCTGCCCCAAAAGCAATTGTCGCTGCTTATCAGACGGGGGGAGAGGAGCACCGTTTGCGGCACAGCTTTTGAACTTTTCCCCCAAGGGTGGTGGAAATGTATCCATCCTCTGCTGCAGAAGCAGCAGCAGCAGCAGCAGCTTGTTAAACATCCATAAACTTGCGTTTATAGTGAAAGTTTGAGGGAAACTTAAGGGAGGGAAAGTTTATTGGGAGCCTGCAAGAAGAACTTTTCCCTAAAAGAGACCATAAATCAATTTCGCTTTCGATGCCTCGAAATGGGGACAAACATTTCCTGCATTCCTCTGCACAGGAAGCCGTGGGCTTAGTCCCCGTGGCGCCACCATTCGTTTTCAGGGATTACCAAAGAGGATTACCCATCATCCGTCCATCCGTTCCATCATATGTAATTAATAAAGTGTCATACCATGGTGTCTGTATCTGTATCTGTATCTATGCCTTTCCCTAAGCTCTGCTCTTTCTTTCGTGTTTTTTGGGGACTTTATTTCAACATAAAACATACATTTCTGTGGCAATGTCTTCTTTTCTGGTAGGAGGGGAGGGGGGTCACAGTCACATGTACCAGCCATAAAATAATGTTATTTTCTGTTTCTGTTCCGCCTCTAACGATGTTGTCATCAGCCGGCAAAGCTCTCACCTTTCTTTCCACCGGTAATCGTCGTTTAGAGACCGCTTTTTCCCACCTCCTTTCGCTCATTCATTCTTTCTTTTGGATCTCCATGGGTGTCCCCAACGAAATTTGTCGTTTGAATGGTTTCCGCAATGAAGCGACAAAACTGACAGCCCCAGTGCAGCATTTCCACGAAAATTCCACGCTCATAAAGTGACCGCGCGCGCATGGCCATGGAATGGTGTATGGTCTATAGAGTAGGGTCTATGGTCTATGGTCTATGGTCTATGGTGTATGGTGGAAAAATCATCATTGTCGTCGTTGCCTAACCTTTTCACGTTTTTCGGCGGGAACTTCCTCCTCTTTCAGGCAGAGGGGGCAGGCAATGCAACTGGTTTTTCATTTTCGGTTCATTCTCGCCGCAGACTTCATTTCTTTTCATTAGCGGCCCCCCCCCCCCCCCCCATCTGGGGGGCAGGGGCAGGGGCAGGCCAAAGGCCATAAAAATGTAACCATTTACTAGGCTACGCGTAAAATGTTCTCCTCGTAACTCTCGCTCGCTCTCTCCCGTTCCCCGGTAGGGCTTAAAGTATGTGGACTACCTACCAACTTACTTGATTGCTCTTTTACTATGTAATATATGTGTTACTGGCACAGACCGACGGACAGACAGACAGACAGACAGACAGACAGTTGGACGGACATCGGCACTTTATTAATGAAAAGCGCAAAAGTTCTTTCTATTTTTTCCAACTCCTCCCCGCCCTCCCGCCGCTCCCTCGTTTCGGTTTCCCACATCGTGCGTGTGGCCCACATTGGGGTCATGCCACAGATGGAGAGACAGAAAGAGAGAGAGACAGAGATTTGTTAACTGAAAGTGAACGGTGGTAAGGTTTCTGCAATCTGCGCAAATTAAATGCTCTGGACATTGGGCATTACCCCGAGAGAGGGCACGACGGATATGAGGAAAGTTTTGGTCTGTCCCAAAAAAGTTCACTAATTAAAGAGGCTACTCTCGTGTCGAATGGTTTGAGATGTTTGAGATTGTTCTGGATGGGTCCACCAGTCCACCAGAGTATCACGAAAGCATCATCGAGAGTGCGCGAAGCGAGTGCTCAGGGGTCGGGCCCCCTAATAACCAGCTTAAGGCCTGAAACTGAAACTAAGCCCAGTTCAAAGGCTTTGAAATCGATTTCTATACTGCGGAAATGGTAGCCATATGTTAAAGCTTATTTGAAAAGATCACCCCTTGGGGAAAAGATGATGGGTGGAAGTCTCCATGGCAATATGTTGAAGCATATAGGGATTGATTGGATATAGCCTTGGAACAAATATAAGATCAAAGTTTAACTAGTTTTGACCTCTTAGAGGTAGGTCTACTCTAGTGCGAAAGGCTGAAGAGCAATCCTCCTTCTAAGAGAATGAATTTTCTCCTGTGGCACCAGATCCTCTTTTCTCCTATTGTATCCGTACCCTCCATCTACTGTTTGCTTATAGAGATTGCTCCCTCCTCCTTCTCCTTCTCCCTTCCTATTTCCACACAAATTCGAGTTAATTTTCCCGCTTTGTTTACACTGGCAGCATTGGGGCCCTCAGCCGAAGATAAACCCAACATAAAACTGCACAACTCATAAAAAAGAACTCGCCCCCGCACCGAGCCATAGATCGCACGGCCCCCCCGCCGAATGGGGCGGGGTGCCCCTTGAGGGGCGAATGCAATGAAAATTAGAAGCAGAAGAGAACGAAAATCATAACTGAAAATCAAAGAAACAAAAGAAACACACTCGGGAGACACCCACCAGAGGGAGAAGAGATAGATTTGTTGCTTCTCTGGCGACGGGGCTCTGACAAGTCGTTGGCATCGCATCTCTGTGGCGCATGTTAATTATGCTACCTATACACCCGATCCCCATCCCCGGTCGGGAGACAGCTGTCAAGATGTGGGCCGTGGCCAGCGATGGAAAGACCTTGACTCTTGCGCTTGGAAGATCTTTCGGATACGATTTATACAATTTTTTGATTCATGGCGTCTGCCCGCGACACTTTTTGTGGCTATCTTTGGCTCTCGATTCAGAAATTGAATTCATTTCGTAGGCAAAGCATGTTGCCATATATGTCGCCCCCGCCCCCGCCACACCTCCCCACCCCACCCTCTAACCCGTCAATGCCAGAATTTCGAATCGAACTTTGATGAAAAAAAGAGAGAAAAAAATTTAAATTCAATCAGCAATTTGCATAAATTTGTGCAGAGTTGCCAAGAAGCTGCTTAAACGCTTTATATGGTGGGATTAGCCATCAACCCACGACGACGCCGACGACGCCGACGACGACGACGACCCCAGAGAGCCCCAAAGTCCCAAGCGAAACCCAAGCGACGGCGAATCCGTTATGGATGGGGGGGCCGCTGACCCAAAGTGTGGCAGCTAATGGGACAGACAAGTGACAGAATGGCTAAGTGAGTGACTGACTGAGTGAATGAATGACTGAAAGACTGCTGCGTGGGCCACCTCCACCTCCACCTCCTCCCGACGATTGACTGACGATTGAACGAACGGCGCGTCGTCCAGCGATAGGCTACTATCGAATGACACAGCAACAGCAACAGCAACAGCAGACCCCAATGGTCCCCAGTGGTTCCCAAACATTTGCAAATTGTCCACTAAAATAGCTCGTCGAAAATCGTGGGGGGTGGGGGGTGCAGGTTGTGGAAACGTCAGAGGTGGGGCGCTAGGAATCGCATCTGTCTGTAAAAGATCGTACGATTTTGTATATCTAAAACAAGATTCCTTAGTGCATTATACAAGAGGGAACATTGAAAATACTCTATAGTCGGATTTGGATATTCTCAGAGTTACAAAATTCCATCATTAATTCAGAGTAAAGGACGGTAGGGGATACGAGACACTGGAGATCTAAGAATAAGACCTCTAAGATGGCAAGAGTACTTGGGAAAGCACCCTTCTGTACCCTGCCATCCCATCTCCTCTGTTGGGACTCCCTTTCGAAGCGAACAGCTGCTCGAAGCATCATGCCCCATTGTCCCATTGTCCAGGGTATCTCCTCATATAAATATCGCCAACTGTGGTGCCCACCGTCCGATGGCTTCTATTTTGGTTCTGATTCATTCACTCGACTCGTCGTTCAATGATCGGCTGATCCGCTGCCGTCGTCGTTCTTTTTGTTTTCCGCTAAATTTAAATGCCCCAAACATCCTTAACGACACTGCCCCACACTGCTCCCCACAAAGAAGCACCCCTTGGCACCTCCTTGCTCTCTCCTTTGAACTTTTCACAATTCTCGGAATTTATTTTGTATTAATTTTCGCAGCATTAGTTTGTTAATGTTTAAAAGCCGCCATAAAGCTGACAAATATTTTAAGGCAACCCGACAAATTAATGAATTTATGGGACACTTAATCGGTGGACACCGCCCCCGCCCCCGCCACCTGTCTGTGGAGGAGGCGGGAGGAAGGGGACTCTCCCTCCACCCGGTTTTTCCGCTTTCCAACGCCCGTTCTCCTCCGATGCTGCTGTGTGGGCGACATTTTCAATTTGTTTTCTTGAGCCAAAAAAACTAAAGAGCCTCCGCTCCGCTCCGCTCTGCTCTGCTCTGCTCTACCATACCATACTATATATTTTGAAAACAAATGCTCGTATGTTTCTTGGAATTTGTGTGTATTTTTGAATCGGCTGAGATTTGCAAAGTGTTTTGTTTGTTGTCACACATTGAGTGCATGATTTGGATACGGAATGGCGAAAACTATCCTTGGAACAAAAAGGTGCACAGAGCGGCATAGGGAGAGAGGGAGAGAGAGAGAGAGAGAGAGGGAGAGAGGGACTTCCCACGTGGCTAGACGCTGGGTGGCGTCTGCGGCCGACTCCAGCGGCATCCTGGGAAACCGTGTGGGCGTCCAAAGGTGTCTCTGTGTGTAGGGTCTAGGCTTGTCTAGGTCTAGGTTCCGGGCCATGGTCACAGGGGCAGGGTCTCGCCGCATCTCTGCGCCTCTTTCTGCGGCAACTAAATCAGATCCCAGAACCGGCCTGACGACCTGTCCTCCTTGCGAAACTCGTTCCCCCTTTGGGCGCCAGATGCAGTACTCCCTCTGCTCTAGCATTCTGCCATTCTGCCATTCCGCCATTCCGCCATTCGATGGGCAAATTAATTGACTTTAACAGAATGAAGTAAGGAAAACTCCTCCTTGGCTTGTTTTCCTGCTTGTTGCTGTTGTTGACCGCACGCGTTTCCATAAACAAAAACACCAAAAAAACTTGAGGGAAACCAAACCGAAAAACAAACAAAATCGCATGCTGCAGAGGCAGCAGCAGCAGCAGCAGCCGCGACGTGCAACGCGTGGCACCCGCAATGCGTGGCAGCAGCCGCAACTATTCGTGAGTACAGGTGCGGTTTTCCAAGCAGTTTCCTCTAGAGAATCAGGGAATTGGGCTAAAAAGATAGAAATTACTCGATGAATCGTCTGTTTCCTCCAAAGAATGTTCGAAACTCATAACCGCCTATCTGCCTTTCTGTATTGATTTGCAAGAATAAACGATGCCAAGTTCCCTGCTTGGGGGCTCACTCTTCCTTCCTAATTCCGCTCCTGTCCTTGGGCATATCTTTAGCCCCCCGTTCGGGAGAAGAACTCCACCAGCCGTCCGTCTATTTGTTTTCCAAACAAGACTCTCTCTCTCGCAGACAGGCAGGCGGGCAGATGCAGATCCTCCTGCTTTGCCTTGCCCCGTGCCTTCTCCCAGTTCAAGTGCGTTCAATTTTCAATAAATCCATAAAATTTACCCTCCCCCCCCCTCCCTTCACCGACCTGAAAAGCCACAGCGGCCGCCACACAGCCCCAGCACCAGCGACTCCTCCTCCTGCAATGCAATGCTCCATCGACGACCGCAGCCTGTCTGGGGCAACAGTCCATCCAGCATCCACCATCCACCAGTGCATCAGTGCACCATGGCTGCATATTTTGTTTTGGTCTGTGAGGAGTAAACAATGCCCCAATGGGGGCAGAGGCAGCAGCAGCAGCAGCATCTGAGCATGACTCATGCCACAGTGGTGCTGAAAGATACAAAAACTCTTTTATGCGTATTAACTTATCCCCATTTTAGCCGTTCCTTGCCACTGTACTCCGTAGTACTCTGTACTCGGTCGAAGATTGTTTTTGCTGTCGAAGTTGTTGAAGTTTTCTCCACGACTCTGTGCTTTCCCTTACCCCCCCACCAGCCTGTTGTAACCATCGAGAAGACCGTTGCATATTTCGCATCTGTTGATGGTGCTGCTGCTGCTGCTGCTGCTGGTGCTGGTGCTGCGGTTCCTTGTGGAATGACTGTGGCATCATCTGTAACTCATCATTTTCTGAAATATTGCTCTTTTGCATACCTGCAGCAGAACTTAATTCCGATTTATCAGAGAAACAGAAACAGAAACAGCCAACAGACAAGGGCGGAGATATGGGAAGTGGGGAATGGGGAGGGGGGAGTGGGGAGGGGGGAATGCGTGCACTCGTCGTTCGAGTGGGTTTCAATCAACTGACGGACGCCACCGCAGACGTAATTTATTGCCACTTTTCGCAACGATTTTCAATTTTTCGCATTGATGTTTTCCCCCTCCCCCCCCTCACTCTCTCTCTCTCTTGAGACACAAATATATAGAGAAAAAGGAAGATAAATATAGATAGAAGGCGTCACTAATTGATTCCCGGTGGCTGGCTGGCTGGCTGGCTGCCTGCCTGCCTGCCTTGGAACCCTGGGCAATTTGAAAGTTAATTGGTCTCTCGACCAGGTACTCTTTTGGGCACCTTTTTAGTTGCATTTCCCTGGGCCACTTAAGTGTATTTAATTAATGCAATGCCACCGAATCCCAGACCCAGAGAGAGAGGGAGGGAGAGTGGACTTTGTGCCGCATTAGATGCGCATCGAGGGGGAAACAAGCCAGGAGGCGCCTCGCTTTTTGCCGGCCAGCAAAAACCACTTAATCTGCAGCGTGGCTAAAACATTGTGTGTCGTCTGTGGTGGCTTTAGAATCGGAATCAGGCGGGGACCAGGGGCGAAATGGGATGTAGGAAATGGCTAAATGTTGTGCAATTTTCGCCTGTTTTTCCGCGTAGCTCTACAGAGCGAGGGTATGTGGATTCCTGTGCGAAAGAGGTCTGGGCACGTCTCCAAGTCAAAACCATCTTCCATTCCGCGCGAAAGCGCATCCAAGCTTCGTCTAGTGCTCCGTCTCCTGGAAGGGAATCCTGAAGCGTGGGCTGGTTACGCTCTGGAGCAATGTTCTGCCACGGGATGTGCCACAGATGACACCGTCAGTGACTGTGGCTGTGGCTGTGGCAGTGGCAGTGGCAGTGGGTGCAGCCAGGCGGAAGGGGGCTGGAAGTGGACACCTTTTGCTGCCTGGGATTATCCTTTGTTGCGAATCGACAAGCTGGAACATGGAACCGTGGCACCACGGCTGCTTCTTCTTCTTCATCTTCTTCATCTTCTGCTTCCCTGGGCGCTGGTTGTTTCTGCTGTGCTGCTCCACACCCGCACTCGGGTGGCATCACCACGCACTTTATTTCTGTGGCAGCAAACGCAGACTCTCCCGGTCCAGAGGCTTAATTGCAAACATTTCTGCGTTTCATGAGCGGTGTTCAAGTGAACTCTGATTGCTGGCTGGCTGGCTGGCTGGCTGCTTCTCAACGCTGCTGCTCCTGCTCCTGCTGGTCGCCCCCGAAAACTGTTTCCTGCCGCTGCTCCTGCTGCTGCTCCTTCGCCGTCGTGTGGCGTTAATTGGGCAGCAGCAGCAGCAGCAGGCGAAACATTTTTGCCTGCCACTTTGATGCCTTGCCGATGATACTCCAACAACAAGAGCTGCAGCTTCCCCGAAAATTTGCATTTCAAGCAGCCCGCGATTTATGACCCAAGCAGCCAGCCAGCTAAAGAGAGAGAGGAGCCGCTGCACCAGGAGTGGAGTGGAGTGGAGTGAGAGAGAGAGAGATCTGTGACGAATCCAATTATGAGGCGCGCCAGCTGCCAACGGGTGCAACGAGAAGGAGATGGAGAGGGGGAGGGGATTCTTGGGGGCATTCACGGGGTCCCGTCCTCGCTCTGGTGACGGCTGCCATGTGCCCTGATGCGATAATGCGCCATCAAATGGCCATAAATAAAGCGCACAAAGCGGATTAAGCGTTTTGTTAACAGATTTATATTGAACTGAATTATGAGCCCAGGAGTAGGAGCTCCCAGAGGAGCAGGAGCAGGCGAAGGAGCGGCAGAAGGAGCGGTAGATGGGCCCCACAGCTTGTGATTTAACGAGTCCCTTGATGGCAATGAGATCTCGGGATCAATCGAAATTAACGCGATGCCGGAACGGCTATAAGAGCTGCAATAACAGCTTGTTATCCCCTCATCGGGCGGGGAAATCGAGACCCCCAATCGAGACTTGCACTCTGCATTTTCCCCATTTTCCGCTACATTTCCTCGGTGGAAAACTGTCATCTGTCAAGACAAAGTATAGGATATTTCTTACGATTGGTGAGCAGCGAGTGGAGCAGTGGATGCTTAAAAGCTTTCCTTCAATGGAGTAGAAAGAGTTGAGGATGGTTTCTTATGGAGAACACCACTCATACGAGGTATTTCCTGCCTTTTCAAGGGATTTCGGGAGGACTGTGCATCATATCCTGGAAGCCCTGGCCCTACGGAATTTGTTTCATAATTTGCAAAACGAAACGAAAACATTTCTAGTTTACAGTCAATTATTTCTTAATTATGATGCATACACTCGTACGGATTTGTGTTTTACTTTGTTGCAACATTGCCATGCCCCACATGTAACATCATTTCGAACATTGCAAATACTTCGGGTGTCTTGTTGCAGCCCTCCTCCTGCTGCATCTTCATGCTTCAGTTGTTCCAGTGGAGAGCTTGCCACATGTGCCCCAAAGCTAGCCATAGAAATGTGGATTAGAATTGATGGCAGCACCCCCAAAAATATAGCAAATGTCCAACCAGAATTTATGTAGATTTTCCGTTGATAAATTCATGGGAGCGCAGGGGGGGCTGCCAATGCTGCCACTTGCCACAGCTTTTACCCATTCTCTGGACTGGACATGGACAACCGTCAATGCATCAATCGAATGAATATATGTTTCCCTTCCATTTGCTTATCGAATTTAAGTGCTCCCCAAAGGACGACTCTCCGGCGATTGTCCCATTCGGACTAGTGTTTTGTCTATGTTGCACGAGCGAGAGAGAGAGAGAGAGAGAGAGAGAGGATGTGGCAGCAAAGTGCTGCTGTAGTGGCAGGCTGAAACACTTACTTAAAGCCTGGCCAAAAAAAATTACAGCCACCGAAAAGTGAGGCGAATAAAAACAAAAATACTCGTACTCGTACCATCAAAAAAATGCTGTTCAAAATTGCCCCCGAGGGCACAGGCGAATGGCAAATTGAGGCGGCGCGCCGCTGAAGAAGCCGCCGCCGCCTTGCCACAGGAGGAGGATCATCCTCATCAGCAGTTGCCGCAGCAGCAGCAGCAGCGGCCGCAGCAGCAGCAGTCGATGCGATCGACGACGAGTGGCAGCCGCGTGCTCCGGATGGGGCACGAAGGGGGCAGCATCGAATTAAGCAAATTATGGTGGGGCTCCCAATGATCGATCCGAGCTGCATGCCCCCGCCCGCTCTGTCTCCCTGACAGATGCTGCAATTTGCCTTAATGCCCAGGATTATGTTTTGGAAGCAACTCCGAAAGCTGCAAACTGTTGACTCTTTTTTTTTCCTTCCCTTTTTCTGTGTCCACTCGGTCCACGGCGGCTCCACAAATTGGCGCATGTAAATTTTTGGGCTGTGTGCCCCCTGCCCGCATCCTCTCTGTGGATTGTTGGGCAGAGTAAGTGCTGTGTCCTGTTGGTGGGGCATGTGGACTTGTAAGAGGCGTTTGCTAAAGGATAAATAGCTGGAGACTAGAAGCTCTGAGACTCTGAAGGGATCTCCTTCAAGGAGAATAAACCTCTACAGATGGTAGCTCCCGTCAGTATTTGGACAGAGATCTGTTCTCCTTCAATGCAGGACACTTCTCTGGGATTCCTTCTAGGATCATGAGATACTTTCACGGAAGATACGTCCAGTGTCGTCCCTCTTCTTTGCCGATGAAGATCAGATGATCAGAAGATACTTTCTCAGTGGTCTAAAAAGATACTTCCTCTTTACTTTACGCGTTTTGGCAAAACTCCAAGAAAAGATGCCACTTTCGCAGGATTTATTCCCGTTTCCAGGACTTGTATCATCCCATCCGGAAGACACTTTTTCTTTAGGCTCTTCCTCTCCTTCGTAGGGCATTGCCCGTGTCCCTTAAACCTTAAATTCCTTCTCCTGCTTCTGCTTCTGGTTTTGTCATCCCTCCTTCCCCCCCCCCCTCCCCCCTCGCATCCTCGCTTTTTTGCTGTTTCTTTTGCTTTTGCTGACATTTGTGCGCAAAAGCGCTGAAATATTTTTTGAATGCAGATTTTTCACTTAAAATTATTTCAATTACGCCAAAGTGCAGGAGGCAGGCCGCGAAGAAGGAGCCCAGGGATTGACTTTTTTCTGTCTCTCAATGGCAGCTGCTGTGTTGGAAACTGAATTCTGAAGTCCTGAAGTCCGAAGCCAAGTCGATGCCTGATGCCTGATGCTGAGAGGCTGAGAGGATGAGAGGCTGAGAGGCTGACGCTGTTGCAGTTGTCGCTGCTGCTGTCGGAAGGGATCTCTGAACTTCAGCTGCAAGTAGATTAAATGCTGCCACAACCGCAAACAGACAAACTTGGTCAATTATTTTCAACGGCGAACACAAATTATTGATGCAGGAGGCCCATGGACATGGACATGGACATGGACATGGAGCAGTGGACGTGGACCCCTTCGAGGAGCAGTGGGAGAGGCCGAAACCGCAGCCATGGAACCGAAGCGAACCAAAGCGAAGCTCATCAATCTGACGGACGACGTTGTCGTTGAGAAGGAGAGACAATGGGGCTGGCTCTCTGCTCCTCTGGCAAAAGGTCTTCATTAAATTAGTGAAATGAGCATCGTGGTAGAGCAGCAGCAGCAGTGGCAGCGGCAGCAGCGGCAGGAGGATGATGATTCCATGGGCATGAAGCTGCAGCAGAGGCAGCAACAGCAGCCGCATTTAATGTCACAAATATTTGTGTTGTCAACCTGTCAATGGGGGACTTCCATTCGAGATCCATTCGATGATCCGCATCTCTGATTCTGATTCCCCGAAGAATCCAGCAGCTCCAGACCCACAGAGATTTGTGCTAAATTGGATCAACTTTATGGGTGGCTACCGATTGTTGTCGATTGAACCATCAATGTCTCATCAAAATGCCCTGCCCTCCCCTGCCCTGCCCTCACCCTGCCATCCCCTGTCACTCGACAAGTTTTTGGGTGGCTTTTGTCGAATGGGTTGGCTGCGGCAGGGCAGGTATTGCCACCAGCTATTATATTACAGCAACAGCACCAAAAAAAGTTTACAATTTCAGTTTTCGTTGGTCACAAACGAAATCCAAAACCGAAAAACACTGCACTAATTAGGCCACGACACCAACAACAGCACCCAGCACCCAGAACCCATTCGATGGGGCAATACCTCGAACCCAAAACAGAACCGGCACAACCAGAGAAACAATGTCCAAAACCATGGTCTAATTTTCACTGTTTCACTTTGTTCGTAATTCATTTTTGGCGTTGACCAATTCCGCATTTTGCCATTGAAAATGTGCTGGATTATTGCACAAAACCTCGTGCCGGACGGATGTTTTGTGGGCGCTCAAACAAATTCATGGACTGGACTTTTTGGCGCAGTTTCGGCCACAAGGCAGCAAAAGCAGTTGACTTTTTGGCCTGCCACAATTTCTATGGCACTCAAATCGATGCAAGCGTTTGAATACTTACCCTGGCAGCCCTGCTATGGCTTTAGAATTATAATAAAGTACCTGCATTCGTGTAAATGTATGTACTAGAGTCCAGGGTCCTGCTTGAATCCACAGCTATACAGCTCATGCCTCTCGCATAGCATTTGTGTGCTACTTTCTCGCACTCTCTGCCCGCAAATCAAATACAAAAGTGAGCGAGAAAAAAATCCGAAATTTTCGGATCTGACCCCTGCTTCGTTCAGTCCGTTTTGCGCGAGAATGCTAAGACCGAACGAAGCGAATACCGAATCGGTGTAAGTATATACCAAGCAAAAGAGGGCACTTCCCAGCTCATATAAATATATTATTGATCAACATCAAGAGGCAGACTCCTAGCGAAAATCTTAATGTCGAGCCACGTGGGCGTCGACAACTCGGCTCAATCTGGCAGAGAAAAAGGTTCAAAGTTATGTAGCTTAGCAATTTATTGAAGATTTCATTACTGTGTAGTTCATTTGGATATCTTTAGTACATTCTTTCAGTTCTTTCCTCATAAGTTCTTTCGTTAGATAGTATCTATATATCTCCAGCACATTATTTCGATGTATTTAGTTCTTCATTTGTTCATACTTACTACTGGGATATCTCTAGTTCTTCCTTCTGAAATCTTGAAGTTCTTTATTGCTTAACGTTTACCGTCTTTCAAGCTCTGGTTGTCTTTTGGCATTATAACTAAATAGGCAATCGGATGGATGGATGGATGGATGGGATCCACCATCCCAAAATAGAGAGCAAAACCTTCATGCGATCCTTTGGTTTTTCTTTTGGAAAGTCTCTGATGTGAGCCTGGCTCTCCACTCCTTTGGCATTGGCATAAGATACACATGTAAATGTTGTTGTTGTTTTGTTTTCCTTTCGAGGGTCTTAAGTTTAAAGAGTACTTTGAGCAGATATCCGAGAGATACTTAAGGTTCTTTTTGAGCACACACTGTCCTGGGGGAGGGGGAGAGTCTTACCATCTAGTGACTAGAGACTAAAGCATAAGATATGATGTGATGAAGTCTTTTAACCCATTCCCAGGTCGTGGAGCAGGTGCTGCTTGAGCACCTCTCCCTCCTGCTCGGCCAGGAGCTGGGCGGTCACCGTGTTGATCAGATTGAAGGCTATGCCAAAGACACTGAATGCCGACCACACGCCCAGTGCCAGCCAGCGCAGCAGCCGCGGACGCAGGCCCCCGTCCAGCTGCCGGAGGAGCAGCAGACCCACACTCAAGCCGGCCAGGGCGCCCGTCATGTGGGCGATGTAGGAGACAGTGGGGCGCGCCTGCAGCTCCTCGAGGTCTCTGGAATACAGAGCGTAGCCCAGGTCGCAGAAAACTAAAAGAAGCATTAGCCATTGTCAGGGAAAGACCGAAGAAATCTCTTGGAATACTCACCAAACAGAATCACAGCCATCAGCTGCAGGATTCCATGACGCATCTGCTCCAGGTTCAGCAGCACGCTGGCCACCTGGGCAGCCAAGAGAGCATAGACCCCCCCACTGGCGCCCACCAGGTACACCTCAGAGTCGACGACACTGGTGCCCAGGGATCCGGCCAGAACGCCCGCCATGTAGATCACTCCCGTCCGGGCAGAGCCATGCACCATCTCCAGGGGCAGGCCGAAGAGCAGTTGTGTGAGCACATTGAAGCCCAGGTGGAGCCAGCTGGCGTGGAGCAGGGCGTAGCTGAGGAAGCGCCACAGCTGGAGGCGCAGGTCGGGGCGATAGATGAGCACAGAGTCCTCCGGAGGGACCTGACCCACGCACACGAATACAAAAATCTGTAAAGGAGAAAAACGGCACGTTAACTGGTTCATTTCGGGTATCCCGGCTATCCGGGAGCATCTCTATCTGCGGAACCGGAACCAGCAATAAACCCATCAACAAAAACCCACACAGAGAAGAGACACAGAGACACAGAGAGATGGAGAGATGGCGAGGGGGACAGCAACCCCCAAAGGGGCCATGGCACAGACTGCCGCCAGACAGCGACGAGACGTCGCCATCGAATTCCCCTTTTTCCTTGGCTTTCCTTTCCTTTCCATCCACTCCCTGTCTCGGGCTCTGGCTCTGGCTCTGGCTGTGGCTCTCTGGTGGCGGCGACGGCGTCCAGTCGTCTGTGGGCCCTGCCAGACGCGGAAAACAAATCGTAGACGTGTTGGGGTTTTTCGCACGCACACTCGCCCTATCCCTGGCAATCCCTTGCTATCCCCTTTCAGAGTGTCCCCGTCGCCCTTCGCCCGCTCTGGTGCTTCTCGTATATCCTTTAACCGGAAGCCAACTTCCATTTCATTCCCATTCCAACAGAGAAGGGGGCACTCTCCGTGAAGCGTGTGTGTGTGTGGGCCAGTCGGCAATTTGTTTGCCTCAAAAGTCAATTGCTCGACTAGAGCTCTTGGACGTGCGAGCGGAAAAGGGGGACTCCCAGATGGGACACATGATCCAGCAACAGCAGCAGCATCTTTGCTCTGGGGGGGAAGCAACCCTCCTCGTGTAAGCACACGACGTGAGACGTGAGACGTGACTGCGCAAATACCGACCACCGACCACCGACCCGACCCGACCCGACCAGCCATCCATACGCTGACCAGAGTGGACTTCCACTTGCGGAACTTCTTTGCTTCTGGTAAGGAAAGCCCACACCAAACTGATGTTGGATAATGGAAAAATAAATAAACTACCATGGAAGGATGGCTTCTTGCGGCCTAAGCCTTGAAAATGCATGCAAAACATTCTAGTTTCTATATAAATTGGAATGTTGTGGAACACAACACACACAATTTGAAACATTTCAACCCAAGACTGCATCTAAAAATGGGCCTTAAGAAACTTCTGTGGACTTCTGTAGGCAAACACGTGTCGCGCATAATGCAGTAGCACCCCTCGGCTGGTGCCGAGAACCTTTTACAATGATTTGAAACCCCCCCAGAGAACAAGTGCTTGTACACGAAAACATAAGTTGTAATTCAACAAAGGATGTACGAGTAGTATGCCTTTTCCAAGCAATATGTTGGCTATCCCAAGGGTTGCCTCTGCCACACCACAGTGGGTGGGTGAGTGTGTGTGTGTGTGGCAGCAATTAAAGCAAACCACACTCTCCAGAGGAGGGTCCCCCAGTACCCCACTCCCCAGTCCCCAGTCCCCAGTCACGAGTGTGTGTGGCCACAGCAATGTCATGGATTGTGGGGATGCCATGGCAACCTTCCGTCACCCGAAATCGCCCCAAAAAAAGTTACGGCTTTTTATGAGCGGTGCGGCCCTCAATCAACCCTCGGGTCGAGAGTTTAATCGCATTAAAAGCGGCAACAGTGGAGAAATGGTACAGTACGCCCCGCCCGACCCCGCCCGACCCCTCCCGACCCCGCACTCACCTCCAGCAGCGATGCAAGGACAATGAAGCAGGGCGGCGGCCATTTGGTGGCAAGAAGCTGCCTCTCCTTCTGCCTCTCCCTCTCCAGCAATGGTGGCTTCTTTGTTGCTGAAACTGGAACTGGAACTGGGCCTGGGCCTGGGCCTGGGACTGCTGTCGTTGTGCGATGCACTGGATATGGGTGTGGATGTGGATGTGGATGCTGTGGCATCAGCTGGTCACAACAGACGCCCAGCACCAGGCCAGACGAATGCGATGTGGAGGAGGCGGAGGCAGAGGCACAGCCCGTCGGCATCGGCGGCGGCATCTGCACTACGGTGCTGCTGGGCAGCAGCAGCATCTCTCCTCTCCGTTTATTCGAGTGTCTATTTTTGGGGCGTCTGCCTTGTGACGGTGCCCCACTTAGCAGCAGCAGCAGCAGCAGCAGCACCAGCACCGACTGTGGCAGTGGCAGTGGCAGCAGCAGCAGCGGTGGCGGCGTTTGCTGTCATCATGAGATGGTCTCGGAATGCTGTCTGGGCCCCCGGTTTTGGCCTCCTGGAAAGAAATAAAGACACGACACACATGAGTCAGAGTATCAGCAATGGGGCTTACAGTGGGCCAAATTAGCTCAAGGTTGTCTCCTCCGTCGGGCGGTCGGTCCGTCGGTCCGTCGGTCGTTGTGTCCCACTGTCTCGAGGGCCCCCCATCCAATGGGTGCTGCCAGACGACGACGACAACTGCAGCGCATTTCGAGGCGACTCTCGACTCGTCTCGTCTCCGTCTCCGTCTCTCGATTTGGCAGACGACAGCGCCAAAAGGCGGCGCCATCATTCAGGTCTACACCGAGTCCCCCATTTCTTCCATTTCCCTCTCGTTTCAGCACTTTTTAATGGCCCTAGACCTAGACGGCCATAAAAAAGTCAAGAATTTATTTCTCTTTTTATATTTTATTCTTTATTTTTTGCACACACAAGAAATTTATTTCCGCTGCGGCGAAAAGGCAAGCGAAAAGCAGGAAAGGTTAAATGCAACCCTCGAAATGTGCTCAAAAGTTCAGATTAAGATGGAATTTCTCTCACTCTCTCAGCGTAAGAAAAGACAACCCCAAAGCAATAATGAAAGTGTTCCTAATGGAAATCGAATAATGAAAAGCTTATAAAGGAGTCTATATCCAAGATGAAAGCTGGAATCCTCCCCTAACAATGGGAAATCCTCAGTTCTTGGGCCTTCGAATCCCAAGAAATCTACAAAGAGCCAAAGGTTTTCCATTCAAATGTGTCTTAATGGAACCCCATATTCCGTTGGAGATGGATAAAGGATAGATTTTGCTTTAGCAGACCCTTCATTAAGGGTTAATTCCCCTATTCGGCTGCCATAAAGTATCCCAGATCCCTTAGCCTGGCCTCCCCCTTCTGCCTGCCAAAAACTAGTTGTGGTTCCTCCCGAAATCCCTGCAATCTTATTGCAACTAATCCCCATGAAATACTGAGCTCTGGTCGCTGGACTATGTACCGACTAGACAGCCCTAGCACGCAGGACCCTCTCCCCATGTGTGTGTGTGTGTGTGTGTGTGTGTGGTTTAAGCTTGAGTTTCATTTGGCTGTGTTTCCATTTCCAGTTCTGTCTCGGAGTCCAGTCCCATGGCGTGTTCCGTGTCCTGCTTTGTCCTGTCCAGTACTCCGTTCCGTTCTGTGGTGCGCTGTGGTGCTCGCCTGGTAATGAGTTTTAATGGTGATTACCTTTGGCCCAAAAACAACAGGAGCAGCAGCACCAGTCGCAAGTCGAAGGTCCCGTCCTGGGTCCTTTGCAGTGTCCAGTGTCCTGTGTCGTGTCTCTCCCCTTCGACTGCAAACGAGTTCTTCTGCCAAGCGGCGGAAGTGTTTTGTTGCTCTGCCTGGAAGGGGAAGCCCCTTTAATGATCTGCGGCTGGCACACAACCGGTTAATGGTGCCTGCCGCCGCATGCCAAAAACTGTAAAAATATCGACAGGTGTATATCCTTAATGTCCTTCAACATTCGATTCCTGGGGCCAGTAGCTTTTGCCTCTGGTGTGCTCTTCGAAAGTTCTCCTTTGCTGGTGCTGCTGTTGTCCTTGGCACGCAACTTGTTTGTTCGTGCAGGACACTGAAACGCACAATATCCTTGAAAGAAGCACACAACTTCCTCCTGGGCCGAGGTCTCTGCCCTTTCAGCTCACTTCCCCGACCTTTCTTAGCAATATTTCGCTCCTTTCTCCTTTCTTTTGGCCTCTTCCCACGTCCCTCTCTCCTTTGCCCCCTCGCCTCATTTGGCATAAGGCAAAAATCGAAGTTCAACTCGCAGTTGAAGTTGATTATGCAAGGACTCCTTCAACAACCTCCAACCGCCAAGCTGCAAGCTCCTTCCGCCCCCGACCCCGGCCCCAGCCCCGATGTGGCTGCCACACGGCCTGGCCTGCTACTGTTGCCACTTGCCACTTCCCACCTCCCACCGAAACTGCTGCTGCTGTTCTAGTTTCCTTCCTTCGACCGCATTTTGCTGCTGTGTTCAGTGCTCCGAGTTGTGTGCTGTGTTTGCATTGGACAAACATTTCATTTACATAATGCTGACTATTTGTGTTTGCCTTTCGCCCCCATCTTTTTCTTTGAGTTTATTTTTTTTTTTTGTCATATATGTGAGTATTTCCCCAAGTATTCTTTTATTGATTTATGCAGTTCAAATTGCCATGAAACACATTCCAAATTATTTCCAAGAAGTTGTCGGAGCGATTCCCCAGGTGGGGGAGCAGCAGCAACCTCCCGACGCCTCCGCCCCCGCCTCCCCCTCCCCCTCGGGTAACTATTCCCTTCTTTTTTTTTGCAGAAGTTGGCAGGGAAAATGGGAGAAAGACAGAAAACAAATTTAATTACTGAAGCCACAGGGGATCCCCCCAGTAACCAGGAGGGAGTGGGGGGGGCAGAGGGAAAAGCGAGTGAGAGCGAAATGGAAAATATATGTAATTATAGCCCGGCTTAAAAATGCCTTGGGTTGAGAGCAAAAGTTATGTAGAAAGAAAAAAAATGAGTTGGCAGCTCCCTCGGAGCCCCCACAGCCCCCAGAGCCCCCAGAGCCCCCTTGGAACTGCCACGCCAGTGGGCGGTACGGAAAAAAAAGTGAAAGAATACCAAAGAAAGTTACACCAACAAAATGCAACAGCAACAACAGCAAAAACAATGACGAGAAAATTATTATAAAACTATAATTGAAAAATGTTTACTTTTGGTGGGTGGAAAAGTGGGAAAAAAACAAGTGCAATAGGAGGCGGAGAGGTGGAGAGGTGGAGAGGCGTACAGTCAACTCAAAGGTTCACCTACGACTGGCTTTCACTGTGGCAGATGCATGGGAAAGGTTTTCACTTTTTTTTCGCATTATGAAAGATGTACTCGCATGTACGGGATGTATGGATGGATGGATGTACATGGGATGGGAGTAGAGTGCTCCCAAAGAGTCTTTGCTTTGCTCATTTCACAATAAAAATTCCGTCAATTGTGAAACGAATGCGATTAAAAGTCGCGCACGCCATCATCACAGAAAGGCAGAAGAGCAGCGGAGCCGAAGAGCCGAAGAGCAGCAGACGTGGACGGAGGGGCACAGCAAATGGAGCATCGCGATAGGGCATCGAAACTACTTCTCAAGAGACCCGAACCGAACCGACCCCCACGCAGCCCCCAGAGAGAGAGAGAGAGAGCTTCAAAGTTCATTTCCATTTGGATTGCATGTCGGACTGCAAGAGGCAGAGGGAGAGGGAGAGGGAGAGAGACCTGTGGGAAGGAAGCCCTCACTCACTCACTCACTCACTCACTCACTCTTTCAGTCTTTCAGTCTTTCTCTTTGCTTTCAATTTAATTGTAATTTCTTTTGTGTTTATTGCGTTTGCTGCTGTTGTCTGCTGCTTACGTTTTAATTTCATTAACTTGTGTTTACTGTGTGAAACACTTGCCCTTACCCCCGGACCCGGACCCGGACCCGGAACACCAGCCACTGGCCTGCCTGCCACACTGCCACACTGCAACGCCACTCCACTCCACTCCAATCCACTCTTGGACTGAGCGTCCGTCCGTCCACCTCTATGCCATTAAACGCTCCACATAAAACTTAAACCATCAGAGATTGCCTTTGTTGTGCGTCCAATTTCGACAGAAGAACAGAACAACAGAAGAAGAGCTCTTCTGGCCCTGGCACTGACGCTGAACCAGAAGCTGATGCTGATGCTGATTCTGATTCTGAGACTGATTCTGAAACTGTGCTCTTGATGTCGCATTGAGATTTCAGACATTTAGAACAACAAACGGAACGGAATCTCAAGCTTTCAAATTCGTAGGTGGTCTGCCCTGCTCTCCGCACAAAAACAGAAGCGTAAAGCGTAAAATATATAAATAAAATTAAATGATCCGCAGAAAAGAGACGAGAAAAAAAGAAACCTTTGACGGTTTTCCCATACCGGGAATTGAACCCGGGCCTCCCGGGTGAGAGCCGGGTATCCTAACCACTAGACAATATGGGATGTGTTTGAATCGTGTCCAAAAGTCCATTTGAATTTTCATGGAGATCGTTTTTGTTGTGTAATTCAGAGATTCATTTGAGGCGACAGCTAAATTTATCCTCTGATTCATGGATATGCAAAGAGACCGAAGACCGAAGACCGAAGAGACCGGCACTCGGTGACGAATATAAATTACCTATTCGATTGGAATGCATCCACGGAATATGCTCATGTTTATGCAGATTCTGATCAGAGCAAAACCGCAAGAAGCGCGTATACCCTTTCAGTTGTGGCCACTCTTTGGCCCGTTGTGGCCCGTTGTGGCCCGTTGTGGCCCGTTCTGGCCCTGCCTGTCTCCCTGCTTAAGTATTTATGTCTTTTCGTATATTTCTACGACTTCGCGTCAATGCACAAATCAGTTAACGTCCGGCAGACGACAACGGACACTAGATGGACAGTGGATGGACACTGGATGGACAGTGGATGGACAGTGGAGCGGACGGACAGACGGACGGATATATAATCACCTGCAGCGACAAAGACACCACCTGACCGGGGGACCGACCACTGTGTCGTGGAGGTTGTGTGTTCGTGATGTTGCTGTTGTTTCAGCCTAAACAAGTGCACATGAGTATCCATGTTTATTTTACGGTTCAACGATTATTACCAGTTATTGTCTAATGCAACCGTAAAAGGGGCCAGGCCAGCACCCTGCCTCAGACACCGCCGAACCACCGCCAAACAGACAGGAGAACAAGAACCACAAAGCAGAGGGTTATAGACGACAGGGCTTTTAGCCAGACCCAGAGGAGGGGAGAGAGGAGGGGAGGGAGGAGAGAGAAGAGGTGGTAGCCAGACAAACGACAGACAGAGAGACGGTCGGAGGAAGGGAGGAAGGGAGGCAGAGAGGCAGAGAGGTAGGAACGTGGGCATGGAGCCGGGTAATGGACAACTTTTGGCCTGCAGTAGGTGTTGCCTGATTGTCGGTTGCAACAACCACCCGATGGATGGTGCAAGGTCCAACCGTTCATATGAGAGTGTGGTGTAGTTCAGTGCAGTGTAGTGTGGGTTGTTGTGGTCTCTGTCTCTGTTGCTGTTTCTGGCTCTCTGTTCATTTCGCTATCAATATTTCAAACACGTTCCAAAACTTTTGCCTTTTCGGGCAGGAGACAGCGAAAGGGAGGGAGGACGCTGGGGCGGTGGTATAAACGGAAGTTCACACGGAAATATAGGAAAATACAAGAATAATAATAATCGAAAAATAAAAGACAGACAAACATAATGTTCAGAAAAAGCAAAACAGGGCAGGGGGGGGGTAGTGCGAGTGGGAGGGGAGTGTAGGGGGGAAATGAATCACGCAAACCCAAACGATAAACCAACAAAAACAGATCGAATGGGGGCTTAGCTCTGAAGATATATATCCGATAAGGAATGGAGACCAGCGCCAAAATGAAAACGAAAACTAAAAGACAGAAAAGTCAGAAATGTCTGAAATGTGGAATGCCAGAGGGAGGAAATGACGAATATTTTTGGCAGAGATACGCGTACGCGTACCAGAATGGTAGGGTGGTAGGAAGGGAGGAACGGGGGGCAGGGGGGAAGGGCGGAAGGTTGTTTGGAGGCAGACGATGACATATCCAATAAATTAGGCACGCATCCGATTAAAGTGCGTGGTGCCCCCCTACCGCCCCCCCTCCCCACCACAGGCGACGCTGTCTAGACGCGGAAAAGGGAACACTTGCCTTGCCGCAAATTGGAATACTAGATGGATGGATGGATACAAGTGCAAAGATAGACCATCCGTACTCACGTATGGCCAGCAGATGGCATATCTGAGATCACTTGATTTATGCTCGCGCGGAGAATTCCCTGGGAATTCCACTGTTCACTGTTTCGCTGATCTAATAAATATCTATGGAAATTGCAGCACGACCGAACGACTCTCAAGATAATTAACTTCATGCAAAAGATACAAAGATACAAATGGCACACAGCACACAGAGCGGGTCAATCGTTGCTCTCTCTCACCCCCCACCCCCACCCCCCTCCATCCACGGCATTGTATCTTTCTTTCTGTGGTGAAGCAATTTAATGCAAAAGCCATCAATTAACCCGCTTTTATCCGCCAGAAAGAGACAAAAGTATCTCTAGCGACCGTTCGTGGCAGAGATGCAACGATTTGCACGTAGTTCCGTTAGCTAATTGGATGCTGATGGCCGCCGCGGATCTGCCGCCGATTTTCCGCAATGAGGCAAGGAAGCAGGAGGAAGGCAGCAGGCGGCAGCCAGCAGCCAGCGGAAATTGCAGTCGTCGGTGACGTTGACCCAAGGCCAAGGAAGGAAGAAAGGAAGGAAGGAAGGAAGGAATTTGCGGGGCAGAAACAAGAAGAAACAATGAAGAAGTTGAGTGGACACTGGCTGCTTCGCTTGTTTGTTGCCCCATGAATAATTAATTTATGATTGTTCTCATTGTAAATCATAACAATTAATGTGGCTTTAAATGCGCAGCCAGAGGGACGATCCGACGGGGGCCTGGGACCCCCGACATGACCATTGCCAAAGGCGGACATCAAAAGGCAATTATCCAATGGCCCCCGTCCCTCCAGCCATTGCCCCATCTGCAGCAGAGTGTGGCGTGGTGTGGTGTGGGTGGGTGGGGAAAATGTTAATAAGAAACGCAGCAAAAGAAAAGTATTCCAAGGGAGACAGCAAGCCGTTCTCATGGTAATAGAATCGGCAAGCCTTTTGTTCTCACAGACTGTCCAGCAAGGACGGAAGGAAGGAAGGAACTGGAGACAAAAAAACACAAGGAACCCAGAGATGTATATAGTACTCTTTAGAGAGGGTGTTACACATAGTTCTTAGGCAGAAGCTGGCCTGCTTTAAGCCAGAAAAGTAATTGAAATCGAAGGATCATAGAACAGAGAACCTGCTTGGCTCTCTGGGTCTTGTGGAGCTATCTGTCGTATCTGGAGTTTGGAAATATGCATTTATCATTCCGATTTCTCTCGCAGATCGATCTGTAGGCAAGCAAAAAGATTGAGCTACTTTCCACCGCGTTGTGTGCTGCGAAAACAAAGGCTCCATTAATGAGTTCAATAGCTATGGAAAAATCAGTGCAAATGCAGAGATTACCTCTCTCTCTCTATCTCTCCGTTTCTCTGCTGCCTCTTTGGCTGCTGGGGCTCAATGAACTAGAGACTGGAGACCAGAGACCAGAGACCAGAGACTGGATACCAGAGACCAGAGACTTCGCCTTGTACGGTGTACGATTATCACATTTCGATTAGCGACGTCTCCGGCCCCGACTGGGACTGGGAGTCGACTGGGAGCCGACTGACCTGCCAACTGGCGTTCATAACCACATTAGCACCGCTGGCGCTGCCATCGACCCACCAATGACCCACCCAGTTCCAGCCCCCTCTGCACCTGCCACATCTGCCACAGCCGCCACCTGCCTCCTCGGCCCCGTTTCGGGGCGTGCGATCTACATTCACTGCGCGCGGCCCAACAATGTTGTTGCCTTTAGTCAGTGGGCCCGTTCCGCCCCTGGTACGCCTCTTCTTTGAGATGACGGCGCCTACCTGTGGGCCCCCCACCCCTCCCCACACTGCCCCCTGCCCCCCTGCCCCCCTGCCTCGTATCTCGCATCTCGCCTCTTTCCCCACGCTCTTGTGGCGTGGTAATTATTCGCGCTCAGGTGAATACGCGAGTCTGCAAAGCGTAACTTGTAACTTGTAGATACATTCACGTATCTCTTTGCACGCATCTACATATGGGAAAGCCCATGACGAACAAGAGGGGGCAGCTAGAGATGTGCTCGGTGTCGTGAGTCGTTCTCCCATCTCCAGGGGAGGGAATGGAACCATCTCCATCCGAATTGAGAGCACAAAGAGGGCCTCCCATCGTTCGCAGGGGAAGGCACCACGAAAGCACGCCTCACGCTCCCATCTCTGGCTGTGGGGAATGGACAAAAGTTAATCACCGTTGCCGTTTAGCTCACTAAGCTTCTTTGTTGGAGCTCGCGCTGTGGCGCTGTGGCGCTGTGGCAGCGTGGCAGCGTGGCAGCTGGAAGCTGAAGTTGTATCTGCAGTTGTGGAGAGCTGTATCTGTAGCTGTTGCTGGATCGCATAGTTTACATTTTATAAGTTAATTGAGTTAACTGTTCAACGCTCTCCCCACTCTCTCTCCCTGTCTCTGTCTCTGTATCTGTATCTCTCCGCTGGTCATTTGCAGATGCAGATTGGCTGCATATCCGCCAAAGCATCTAGAAGATACAGTGCATTGATCAGCGATTGCTGGCGATCTGCTGCACACATACGTACGCATGTATCTATGGATGGTTCGGTTATTATTTTCCTGGTTATTTAATTACAAATATGGGTGCACCTTTTTTGCCGACTGCCTACCAAATGGCTTGTAAATCTGCTGCATAATTCGTGTTGCGGTTGAACACATTAAAACCCAGAGTACAGCAAAAAAGCAAACTATCTGTGACCAAGAATTAAATGCCTCTTTGTTGTTTAATTGCCAGAATATTTCACATTTCCAACACACACACACACACACACACACACACACACATAGATAATCGCATATACCATAGATACAATACTGTAGATATTGTTTCGTATTTATTCGCGGCGCTTCTCTTGTATCATTTGTGCATTGCATTTCATTTTTTCGGGCTTTTCAGTTTTTCAGATTTACAGATTTTCCTTTTTGTTTTTTTTTCTTTCGCTTTCGCTTTCTGTTTTTTTTTTTTTTTTGGTTTTTTCCACATTCTGGTTTGTGTGTGAAATAATAACCCAAATAACTGCGGATAACTCTTTGTAAACGATTTGTGTATTTGGTTTATCTGCGATTTCCACTTTAATTCATTCATAAATACTAGATGATATGAGGGGGTACAGTGCGGACTGTGATTGTGGGCTCCACAAAGGCATGTTTTAGTTTTGGTTGAGACATGGAATCGATTATTGAACGATTAGGTTGGGAAATAGGTAGGAAATAGATGATATGATGGGGGTACAGGGATTTACCTTTGGTTTAGAAATGGAATCAACTATCGCAAGACTTCAATAATCGATTACTGAACGATTACACTGGGAAATTGTCGATTATATTTAGTTTTTCCTTTGAAGGACTGAATCGAACCTTAAAAAACTTCAATCGTGCTATCTATCAAATAAGCTTTTGTATCGACTTCAATCGATTAACGATGGCCAGCCTATAGCGCGTTTCATCCAAATGAAGCTACAAAACGGATAGCTATTGAGTGCCTTACACCTCCGACACGCACTGCACCTAAACAAGTTTCAATTGAAGTTTATTGAATTATGAAAATTTGTTGACCAGCCCGCCAGCCCGCCAGCCAGCCAGCCAGCTCTCGGATTCACATTTAATGGATGAACAATCTTCATCCGATCCGATCCGAACTGAACCGAACCGAACCGCCTGACAAATATTTGTCACATGAGAAACACTTTCGGGTAAATGCAAAACTTTCCGCAGAACCCGGGCATTGTACAGCAGGGAATACCACCGACAGCCCCCCGCCATCCACCTACCACCTACCACCACCCACCACCCCCAACCACGAGATACGAGATACGAGATATAATGGCCATTCAAATGGCATTCAAATGGTGTCAATAGCTCTGCTACTTTGATAGTTGTCAAAGCAACTTCTACCTTCGTTCGGGATTTGCTGACGTCAAAGTCCGATGTGTGTGACCAAGGGGCTTGGCCCACGCCTCAGACGAAACTCGTTTCGTGGGGGGGCAGGGGGCAGGGAGGGGCCTGGGGGGCACCCCGTGGGCTGTGTCTGTCTGTGTTATCGTTTGCGGATTTCAGGTGTTCCGTTCGCATTGCGTGGGCCCTGACTCACCCAACAAATACATAGATTCAGCGGCGACTGGCGGCCCTGGCTGGGTTCCGTTTCACTTTTTCTGCGATTCTCAGAGATCTCTGCCAAATTTTCTGGGGGGCTGCTGCTGCTGCTGCAATCTCAACAGAATTTGTCGGCTGCCACGGTTTAGTGTCGTTTCACACGTAAGTTGCAGAATGTGTGCCTGTGTGTGCGTGTCTGTGCGTGTGTTTGTTTGCGTATCTGCGAGATGCATTTCGAGGCATTCTTTGGATGTTTGCTTGTTTGTTTGTGGTTTGTGCAGTGCACACTCGCTTTTGTCTGTTTGTTGTTTTTGGGTTGGTACTCTTTCTGTGAGGAGGGTGTTGGGGTTTCGTGGAGGTGCTTGTTCCCAATCCAAAATCAATCTATATCTATCTTTTCTCTTGGTTTTGATTCTCGTCTACTGCAAAGTTCGGAAACCCCATAGAAATCGTTCGAGAACCTGATCTAACTTCTTTCTTTCTGTAACATTGTTGTTCCTTAAGATGATTCAATGAATCTTCGGGATCTTAAGCTTCTTATCATTATAGATAACTCTTCAAAAGTTGAGCCGTATCGGTGTACTGTATCCCCGGGAAATATCATTTGAATAATCGTTCTTTAAGGGTATCTCAAGCTTCGTTTCGTGTTGCCTCAAAAGCTTGACTTTTTCTTGCTTTTCTTTTCTTTGCTTTGCTTTGTTTTGGTTTATCGCTTCGGTGTCTTATCTCACTCTCCCTCCGTCCTCGCCCCCGCCCTCCCCGCCCACCTCGCCCTCTTCTCTTTTGTTTTAGTCGCGCGCACGAAATATTCACCTGAGCCAAGCCACAAAGAGCATTGATGAATGAACCAGCCCCGCCGGATGGTGGAGAGCGGTGAAGGGTAGGAGCGGGGGGGTTGGGGGCAATACCGATAAGCGATGACTGTGTGGCGGCGGCGGCGGCAGTGGAGTTCCCTTGGCGGATCGTCTTGAGGTATTTTGTTGTTGTTGTTCTGCTGCTGGCGTCCGTCTGTCGATTCTTGTGATTCATATTTCGCATTCGGATTTGCACATTGCGCTGGTTAGGCATTTCTTGGCCCAGTCCCCTCTCTCTCCCCCTGCCCCCCTGGCCCCCCCAGTGCGCCCCCTCTTTCCGTAGCGCTCAGACCCCCTACTGGTGGTGATGGTGCTGCTGCTGCTGCTGACTCCCCTGGCATTTCTGTCGTAATTTGCCTCAAGTTTTGTGTTTTGTGTGAAATATTTACGTGTAGACAACATTCCCCCATTTCCTAAGACTAAGGAGAATACCCACAGTCACAGTTACAGATACAGATACAGATACTCGTATCTAGATACGAGTCGGAGTCGCAGTCGTAGTCGTAGTCGTAGTCGTAGTTTTCCTTGGCATTTTTACCCACATTTATTTTGCTGTGCATTTCCGCCTGCCATTTGCCAGAGAGAGCCACAAGCCCCACTGCAGAGCAGCCGCGCCGTGACTCCTTTTTCACCTGTGCACGCGGAAAAAAAACTGAATAGAAAAGAGCCCTCTGAAGGGCGAGGAAGCTCTGGCGGCTCTGGTGGAGACGAACGAATACCCTGGCATTCGAGGAGAAGGTTTTCCCTTGGTCTTGCTACAAATCTGAGTAGATATCATATCAAACTCACGAACTTTTTCTCAGAGACGAAAGAAAGCCGAAGAACCACTTGAGCAGTTCCTAAACGCAGCTCTTTTCCAATCATATGGTTTGATGGGGGGATTTCCCTTCAAGTGCAGACCTTTCTTCATGCTCCTTTCCCCATTTCCTACAGGGTACAGATATGCCAGAGGAAAAAGTGTTTCTTGCGCTATTCATCTCTCTCTCTGCTTTAGTTTTGGCATAAACATTTCCTAAACTTTTATCTAATTCAACGAAAACTGCAGCCAGAAACAGCGACAGGCGGCAGGCGGCAGGCAGCAGGCGGCAGGCAGCAGCGGCATTGCCTTCATCCATTTTGCAAGGTTCGTTCCCAAGACATTTCCACATTTTCCGACTCATTGTTCTTGCTGTTATTTCTGCTGCTGCCTGCCACCGGTGTTGTTGTTGTTGTTGTTGTTGTGTGCTCCATCTTTGAGCTTTTGTTTTTTTCTTATTTATTTTTCTTCATCTTTTTTTTTGTTTTTTTTTCTGCTCAAACTCAGTTCGCATTTTCCGCGTGTTTCAACTTGTTAGGCATTCAACTTTTCACATCGGTGCTCTGCCCCTTCTCCTCTCCTCTCCTCTCCTCTCCTCTCCTCTCCTCTCCTCTCCTCTCCTCTCCTCTCCTGCTGCCTCTTCTCTCTTCTTTCTTCCTCTTTTTTCGTACTTCTTCTCACTATTTCTCTTTAGTTTCCACGAAGGTTTTTCCTTTGGTGTTGCTGTGTTGTGTTTTTTTCGGACTTTGGTTTCGGTTTTGTGCAACACACGCCACTCGCCACTTGCCACTTGCCACTTCAGTCCACGCCACACACACACACACACACACACACACACAGCAACCAATCCATGCACCACGAAATACGCTTTGTTTTGTGTCGCCATGAGACTGAGAGGCGCCTCCAAAAGCGAGAAGGGGTGGCAGCTGCCACCACGGATTATGCAATGCAATGCTCCTCCTCGCTTTTGTTGAATTTATTAAATTTCTTGGGCATAAAATGCACTAATTTATTAGCTCCCCAGCAATCTGCAATCTGTGTATCTGTGTGCTTCCATCTGTATCTCTCTGTGTGTGTGTGTGTGTGTGTGTGCGTGCACCTTGAAGCGAGAAGACAACAGACGACAGACTACAAAACTGCCTTCGAGCCATTGTCTTCTTTTGCTCAAGTTGAAATGTTTCTGAGATTAATGCGAATGGGACGACGACACTCTGACACTAATGAAGGTCAAAGGTGGCCCAGAGAGCGGCTTGATTAGTGGGCTATAGAGTGGGCGGAAAGGGTGGACTGGGCTGGGGGCAGAAGGCAATTTGTTGACAGCTTAAGAATGATTAAATATATAAACTCTTGCCAGAGCCTCCACAAGCCTCTTTGTGTTTTGTGTGTGGAAATGTTGCTGGGAAACAACACAAAGGCCAAGCCCAGCGAGAGCACAAATCATTTGATGGAATCTCAAATTTTCGAATTAAAACCGAAGGAAGTTGTGGGCCAAAAGCGGCGATGGCTGGCCATAAAAGATTCATGGGTTGGATAGCAATAAGGAGTTTATTATTGATTACATTTTTACCATTTTAAATGTAAATAATATGGAAAACTCAGACGTTTTAATGCCAGATGTGTCTTTAATACTAATTCAAATAATTTTGTTGGGTTTTTAGGAAGAAAGAAGGAATAAACCAAAGACGGAGAGCCGAAGAAAGACATTTTTGAAAGGATTTGCATAGATAATACACAGAAATCGATGCAGAAGGTAAGTAAATCTATGGAACACATTTAAAAATACTCCCAAGATTAAAAGAAAGATGCTTGGATTACTCGTGTAAATGCATAAATGTGATATATTTATATAGATCAGATTTTGATGATAATTATCCATCATATGAACGATAGAGAATGCTGTTCTATATATTTGCTGGATAGATTAACCGATATAATGAACGAAAACCATCATAAATACCCAAATGAAACCCACATTTCGGGATTTCTACCACAGATGGATAGCCCTAATAGCATTCGCAGAACCCTTAGTCCATGCGTAACAGATATGTATATCATTTTAAAGATACTTTCTTGATACTTTCCACACTTTTTGTGCCCCTCTCTGCCCTCCTCCTTTGATATAGCTTCATTTTCGTTTAAACCAAACCCAAATACAGAACAAACTTTTGCACTTTCAGGCGAGTATCTCTGCATATGTATCTATGTGTATGTATCTTTCCATAACTTTTCCACTTTCCGCACAAAACACACACAAAACCGAAAAGAAAAGCAACCCAAAAAACGAAAAAAGTAGAAACAAAACTAAACCATTAAGAAATCAGGTCTGTGGGTCTTTTCTTTTTTTCTGGGCCTTTATTATTATTACGAGAATTTCTGTTTCAATTTCGGTTTTTGGCTCTAGAAAACGGCCCTCCGCCCCTCTACCCTTTCGATGGGTGTGTAAAAAAAAGCAAACTTGACATAATTACAAAAAAATATTACACAAAAAACGAATGAGAAATGTATAAAAAAGAGCCCAAAAAAAACGCAAAATGCAATGCGTATGAAATGTTTTAAAAATGCAAACGCATTAATTTTTCATAGTTTTTTCTGTGCAAAAAAAGCTGAAAAAAAGCTCAAGGCAGTGTCACTCCTAGAGACCGAGACCCCCCTCTGATGTCATTGAGTGGCACCATGATTTATCTGTATCTGTATCTGTATCTGTATCTGTAGCTGTAGCTGCAGCTGTATCTGTAGGGGGGTATCTATCTATCTGTGTCTGTGCACTTGTTTGCTGCCCCGTAATCCCATGAATGAATCTGCAGACAAACAAAAAAGAACCAAGAAAAAACTTCAGCGGAACGGAACGGAGCACAAGTCGGAGGGGGTAGGGGGGAAAGTGAATGAATTCGCATCGAGCATCGAATTGAATGGAATACTTTAGTGAATGTTTAAATAAATTTAATCGCAGAGATTTGTGTAAACAAAAGGCCAGCGGAGAGCCGAAGAGCAGCCCAGTTTGAGGATCATTCACTGGCTGTAGCATTCCGGAAAGTGCTAAAAAGATGAATGACCATCTATATTCGGACGATCCACTCGAATGGAGAATCGAATCGGGGAATCGATCCAAAAGTGGGTGCCGTGTGTGGCGCTGCAAAGGCAGCGGCAGCGGCAGCCCACACACAGAATGCGGCTCTGGCTCTGGCTCTCCATCGATCGTTGGCCAGTCAGTCCTTCCTACACGCAGCACACGCACATCCACAGCCAACCATCCAACCAGTAGATACTTTTTGGGTAGAACAAAAGAAACTATAGACAGAGGCAGAGCCACAAGCAGAGGCAGTAGCTGGGGCCAAGAAGTCGCCAGAAGTAGCACTTGTCCGAGATCCGAACAAAAGATAGCGAAATGTGGAGCATGGAGCAGCCCACACGGAGACAAATCACACCAAAAGATCTCCAAAAAGAGGGTGGGAGTGAGCACAGCTATAAGTCTTTGCCATTTTTATTACTTTTTTTTGATAATTAGTAGATTTTCAAATGCATTTTGATTCAGTAAATAAAAAAGAAAAGCACCCCGAAGAGAGATAATTATCTTAAACTCTAAATTTTAAAGTTTGTGTGAAGCATTTTTAGTTGTCTTCCAAAAAAGATTTGAGTTGAAATGTAGTTTTTCCCGCAGAAACAATATGAAATAAAGTTCTGATCTGATTTTGCTCCAATTTTTGATAATAACTAAGGATCTGTTTCAAGCCATCAACATGAATGGGGGAAACACAGTCCAAGGGTATCTGCTCCTCTTTTGATCAAGAATAGCTTGTGGGATCTGCATTCTCTGCTGAACCCCCAGAAACTACATTGCGTATACGCAGTGTGTGGCAGCCATTTTACAGTGAGAGAGAGAAGGAAGCCTTGAGACGGATGCTGGAGCCAAGGGAAATGCAGTTAGCACCCCACCAACCATTTTGGCCAACAACTAAGGCTACAGACTGACAGGCACAGATGTTTTTACAACCCAAATGCCACACAGATGCCGTTGCGCTTCAAAAAGCAGATGCAGATGCAGAGACTCAGATACAGATACAGATACAGTTCAGTTTTCCAGCTTTCGAGTTGAGTTTTTTGGCCAAGTTTTAAGCCAAGGGATTTATTATTGGGTTAGTGAGGGGCCGGGTGGGGGGGTGGTGGGAGGCAGACTCCTCCTACGACTTACCAAAAGGGAAATGTGTTGACTTTTTTGTCGTTGTTGCTGTTGCTGTTTCAGGCCATGCGGGGAAGGATGCTCTTCTCTCCACCCTTCTCTTTCTGCCTCTCTCTCTCTCTCTCTTTGTCAAGGAACTAGTTACTGTGGTCGTAGATCCTGGCCAGCAGTTGCTCTAGCACTCAATTTTTCGGCACAGCCTGGAGGTCCTTTCTGCTTGCTTTCTTCCTTGCTTTTGTATTGCCCTTTCGCCCAATACCGTTAGTCGTTGGTCGCTGGTCGCGTCGACTGCCTTTTGCCGGTTGCCGTTACAAAGTACCGTTCACTACTGAGCCCGTTTTTTATGCGCTCCGATACTTTTATAGATTCGCAATGTGCGCCTTGTGGCAGACTGAGTGCCGTGCCTCTGGGCTGTTGTGGGGCGGCCCGAGGAGGGGGAGGGTGAACAGGGTCTTGTTGCCGTGTTAGTAGTTTTGTTGTTTCGCTTTTTTTCGCTTTTTTTGTTGTTGTTTTCACCCCTTTGTGTTGCAGCAGTTGCCGGCCGGCCACCGCGCGTCCACCGCTCCACTCCCCCCCCCCCCCCCCTGTGTGGCAAGCGGGGGGAGGCAGAGAGAGCCACCAGGTGCACAAGCGCAAACATGTTCGAAGTTCGAATGAAGCACGCGTCGCCGTTGCCAGGCCATTCGTCGTCGTCGCCGTCGTCGTCGTCGTCGTCGCTGCTTTTTTCGTGGCTTTTGGGCTTTGGGCCGCGAAACGGTAAACGTCAAAAAGGAAGCAGAGCTCAAGGAAGGAGGAAGAGACGGAGAGGGAAAGAGATGGCAGCTGTGGAGGAACATCTGCTGTTGCAGGTGCCACTCCTGAGGGCAGGGGACGCAAGTTTCCCTTCAACTGCACTCTTCTTCCACTCTTTCTTCCCTCGCCCTCCGGCCCCCCACCCGTTTTTGCTCACTTTCGATTAACATTTCCCAATCAAAATTCAATCAAATCATTAAAAACTAGACTTAATTTCTGTCTTGGGCGCCAGCATCCAAAAACAACAGAAAAGCGGTTCAATCTTTCCCACAATTTATCAAACAATTATGGCACACAGCACCCTCATATCAGGCGGCTAATCAGGGGAAGACGGGGCACCCCCTCCCCCGGCTGCTCAACTGCCACTTAATGAGGCACACTCGGAATCCCCTTCAGGAATCAGAAGTCTGCAGCCGATTGACAGCGGATTCGCAGTAATTGAGAGCGAATAGGGATTGACGGGAAAGAGCAGGGTATCCCTCCATGGGGTGGGGCATTCCCCATTCCCAGAGGCTCGGGCCTCTATGGTCCATAGTTTTGCATTGAGGCCTCACCTTTGAAGACAGCAGATTCGCAATAGGAGGCGAATAGAACGAGGGAGACGGGGAGAGAGATGCACAGAAGGCGCCCACAGCCCTCATCATCTGTCAGCGGCAGCATCAGCAGAAGAAGGGGCACCCCGGTCACCCCGATCACCCCGATCACCGCGGTAGAGGCAGCAACGTCAGTCCGAAGAGTGTCTCGTCTCCACTGATGGATGCACCTCAAAGAGTAGCAGGCAGAAGGGAGAGGGGCGAGGGGCGAGGGGAGAGGGAGCATGCCGCACCGCAACATATCAAAACGGTGTTTCGATATGTTAACAAGTCGCTGAACAAAAGAGCGAGAGGCAGTCCCAGAAGATCAGATGCAGGGAGTGCAGCGATAGATGTGCAGATAGCCCACATAAATAAGTATCTTGTATCGGGCAGATACATTTCTGACACCCAATAAACAGGGAGAAGGGGAAGGAGAAGGAGCAGGAGCGGCAGCGGCAGCTGAAATTGAAGAGATTCCATTTCATTTGTTAGGGATTTGCTATCTCAGACTGAGATGGGAGATATGGAGGGGATTGTGAGGCAGAGAATCCAGCGCACAAGGGACTTTGAGCCACATTTGATCGGATTGAAATATCAACTATGATTTCATTAGGCAAGGATTGCATTATTTGGGGAATGCTTTCAATCTGAAAGCGAAAGAGACTTGTTTTTGCAAGCCATAAATCCAGTCACCAGATAATTGAATTCCATCCACAAATGTTTTAACCGAAAACTAAAAGAAAAACAGAGATGAAAAGCCGTAAATTGAGGGTGAAACGGCATTGAGGCCAAAAACAAAACAAAAACGAAAACAGATTCTCCCCATAAAAAAGTGCATTGGCTAAAAAGACAATTTTTAAGTGCTTATTGCTTGTTGTTGGATTGCTTTATTTTCGTAGCCATTTCTCACCATTTTCCACTCACATTTTCACTCTCAATATTTGTTGTTGCCGTTTTTCGTGCCGCTTTTTAATTGCCGCCGCGCCGCTGTTCCTCGAAGCACAAAAAAAAAAAGCCAAAGAAAACAGAGCAAAAGAAATCATAAAGCCAAAAATACAACACAACAAATGCAAAAACAAGGTGAAAATATTATATATTGCGCAAAGACACAACAAAAACATAATAGCCAGCAAAAGAAACAAGAAACACAAGCAAAAGCAGAAACAACAAAAGCAACAATGAGATGAGCCCCCTGCAAATCAAACAAAAACAAAACACAAGACGGGAAAAAAGAAAAGGCAAAAGCAAAAAGCAAAAAGCGATTTATGCAAAATGCGGATAAGCCGAACGGCCGGAGAGGGAGTGGGTAGAGGGAGAGGGTAGAGGCTGATGGGTGAGATGAGCGAGAGAGAGAGGGAGAGAGGGGAGAGCGAGGTGGGAGAGATGGCAAAAGGCGATTAGGAGGCGATTTAACGCCGCACGCAAAATGAGATCCAATAAAATGCGATTACGTGGAAGCGAGACAGGGCAGAGGAGGTGGAGACGGAGTGGGCAGCAAGTGGCGTACGGGGGGTGAGGGGGGAAGAGTGAGAGTGTGATTAACAGAGGGAATGAGACGGAATGCAAATCAAAACAGATGTTTGACAAGAGAGAGACAGGAACAGCAGCAGAGGCAAAAGTTTGCGAGCATAAAAACCACAGACAACAATAGCCCCAAAAAGTGCAACAACAACGGACAACAGACAGCAGACAGCAGACAGGCAATGTCCTTCGCCTGATGCTTCTTCCTCTTCTTCTTTCTGTTGTGTTTACTGGCCGCTGCTCGTGCCACAGAAAGGGACAGAGATAGAGCTGACGCAATAACATATCCTTTGAACAGGCACAAAAAGAAGGGAGAAGGAGAGGAAATCAAGGATTTCAGTCAACTAGTTTTTTTTCGGGCCTCACCTGCCGCTGCAGCCTGCTGCCACACGAACACGAGCAAGGAAACGGAGCTGCTGCGGTGCCACACGAGGAAGGGGGACAGGGGGAAGCGATGCCACATGCCGTTGCACGACTCAAATTACGATGCTTCCTTTTTTTTCGCAAAAGACGTAGACGAACTGCTTCCTTTAACTGCTTCCACTGCCGCTTCTTCCTCGATTGCTGTTGCTGTTGCTGTTGCTGTCCGCTCTTTCTACTCTCCTTCCCCCCAGTCATTCTGCTGCTTATAATAATTATTATGACATGCCGCTGCTGCTCCTGCCGCTCGCTTCGACACTGCCTTCCCCTAGTGTCTGCTTCCGTTCCAGAGAGCCAGAGACGGCGAGAGAGAGACTACGACAACACGCTAACCGAAAATATGCATTGACCCAGGAGTGGGGGAGAGTCTGAGTGTGAGAGGGCTGGGGAGGGGGAGGACCGAAGACAGAGGACAGTCTGCTGCAGCTGCGAATGCCGTCCCGCCTCCCCCCTGTGCCAATGTCAATGCGCGATTCATTCTGTAAAACGACGACGACGACGACCGACGCCAAACCGCTTGCCAGCACACACTCCGCATACAAAGCAGGAGGAGTGGAGAAGAAGCAGTGTAAGTAGGCAGGAGTGAAAGAAGCAGTCAAAAGAAGCAGTACGAGCTGTATGGCCCTCTCTTTTTCATTGACTCTCCTCGCCATTCGAAGTTCGAACAGCAGCGCAAGCGGAAAACGGAAAGTGGCTTGTAGTAATTTTATTGAGAAATCCAAAAAGGATAGACGGCGGCAGCAGGAAGGAGGTAAGAAGTGCAGACACAGTGCGGATAGAGAGCGAGCGAGAGAGCGACAGAAGAGAAGAGACATGGACAGAAGCCAATACTGGGGAGGGGGTGCCGAATGGTCGGTTGGGGCCCAAGGAATGCGACGCTTGCCGCATAACAATGCCAATGCAACGCACTGCAAGAACAGAGAAGAGTACGGGTACGAGCACGGGCACGGGCACGGGTACGAGTACTAGTACGTGTATCTTATGTAGTATCCCCGCACAGTGGGACATTTGGAGGCGTCTCTTGCCAACAGTTGCCGAGCTCCACACAACAAAGTTGCCCCAATAAACCAGGGACAGGGGAGGGGCAGTGCCGCGAGGGGCATAGGCAAACAAACAAGACATAAAGAAAACAACAACAGCAAACAGCATCACTCGTCCAACACCTTGCCAAATGAGAGCGTTGGACGGAGAGAGCGCGGGAGCGAGGGAGAGCCGCCAGCCAACATCTGTTCGAACTTGTTCGATGTTGCAGGCCAGCGCAGAACAACAGCTGTTCGAGCATGTTGCGTATAAGAGAGCATATAAGAGCGTGCGCTTGCAGCATGTTGCTTAGAAGAGAATTCGGCAGTTCGACCGAACGGCCTGATGGAGTGGGGGACACCACCGAACCCGCCTGATGATTGTGCACGGAAGTTGGATGTTGGGCGACCAAGACAAGATCATTCATGTTCGATTTTCGTGATGAAATTGCATCTGTTAAGTAAGCAGTGTTTACCGTTGATTCATTGCTTGAATGCTTGAATGAAGGCAAGGGAAGCCCCCCTTTGGCAGGGCTCTCCTTCCTCCGGGGACCCCCTTCGATACCTCTTCCTTCCTTCTGTTCTGGGTGGAGATTCTGTTTTAGGTCTGAGAGCCCATTAATTCAATGTAAACCATTCAAATGAAATCCATTAGAGTTTATATTTCAGCCATAAAACGTTTCGGGCGCCACCTCCACTGTCCTTTCCCCTGTGCGCTCCTCCTGTTCTGCCCCTTGCCCCTGCAACACACACACGCGCATGGGGGGGGGACGGATCCGTAAGTTCCGTCCACAAGGCTCAATTTAAAACCATTCCATGCCTCCGCTTCTGCGACACGTCCAGGGACTGCTCCTTCTGTGCCGCCTGTGCCTCCTGTGCCTCCGCCCTGGCCGAAGCACCACACAATGCCTGGGCTCTCTCCGGGTTTTCCTGCACTTGGGGGGCCCAGCCCAATGGCATTTGGAAAAGCTTATCCCAAAAATATTTGCATAAGATTCAAACTGCAGGCAAGAAAACCGTTTTAGAAGCCCCACTCTTGCCGTGCCCCGCCCACTTATGCCGTGCCATGCTATGCCCCTCTTTACCCCAAATAAAATGCAATTTAGCCTGAAATGAAACAAAATAACAAGCAGAGTGCCAGTGCCAGTGCCACCGCCAGAGCCACCCACTAAGCCATAGTCCTGGGCTCTCATGCCCCAACCTTCCCCTTCGAGTGGATGCCCCAAAAGTTTTGTTCAAGTTTTCGGCAGTCAAATGTGGAGTTCATATTTGGCCAGGAATTACTCTTCATGCATCTCTCTCTCTCTCTCTCTCGCTCTGGCCCCCTCCCCCCTTGCCTAATTGTATGAAAATACTTGGATCCTTTGGTTTCTGGTCGGGGTTCGGGCTCTGCTCCAGACCAAATGGGAATTTAAGCCCCCAAAATAATGTGGAACGAACGCCAAGAAGTCAAATGAAAATCTACTCAAGGTGTTGTCTCTCTCTTTCTCCTTTCCTCCGTGCTCTTCGGACTTTTCCCAGGGAAACAGCCATGGAGAAGGTGATTATTGGAATTAGGAAAATGTCACATTGTGCAATGCTAACGAATCCATGACATCAATGGGGTATTGAGGCGAAAATCAGGAAAAGCATCTCTCGAAAGTAGAGCACAGAACTACAGAGAGGCAGAGAGCCAGAGAGGTAAGCCTCTAGGTCTGTCTAGGTCCCGGGGTGGGGCGGCTTTCCGGGGTGGGGAGAGTGCACCGAAGCATTTGACAGCCCTGTGGCATATGCAGAAATTTACATTTGAATTAAATATTTGACACCAGCAGGCGGTCGACCCGGTCCCGGCTCCCCCTCTGCGGACTCTGCCCCTCTCCGTCTGGTATCCATTGCCAGCTCTGAGTGCCACAAACCGCAATGTCAGACATCTCTCCCCCCCTCTCCCTCTTGCCCTCCCGCTGGGCTCTCGGTTCTCGGCTGCAATTGCTGCAGATTAACTTTATCCCTTTTCCATGGGTGCCGTGCCCCCTTTCCGAATACCCATTGGAGTTCGCTGAGAGTGGAACGAAAAGATGGGGTATGATAGGTCTTCTGGAAGGTGTCTCTGAATCTCTGAAGCCTCGTGCTTATAGGAGCCTTTGGCGGCACTTTTTTGGGTTGAGATTTTCCGATTCCTGAAGTATGTGAGGGAATCTAAGGATTCAAAACTCGAATTGCTTATCCCATTAACTTCTAGATTCAGATTCAGATCTGATCCTTTCTCGCTTCCCCAGGGTATCCCCCAGCTGGTATCCTCCTCCTCTCTCTCTCTCTTTGCTGCTGCATATTCCTTAATTCAGAGAACATAAAGCTGCAAGTTCCTCCGCTCCTCCCTGGCGTCGCCTTCTGTTGGATCCCATTTCAATTTTCGAGTTTTCTTTCATTTTCCATAGTTTTTAATTAAATCAAAATATGTGGCCCTAAAAAGGGCAACACAAGCATGCTCTTATGTGGGCGGGGCGGGGCCTGTAGGTCAAAAAGCAATGGCGAAATCCAGAGCCAGATTTCAGGCAGAGATGGTCAACACGAGAGAGAGAGAGAGAGAGGGAGAAGGCGAGAAGGAGGCAACAGAAGCAGCATCTGCCGACCAAGACTCTGGGGAAACCAGTTCTCAATCGCTGCCCTGTGATTGGAAGACAGCCCGAAAACAGACAGAGAACCTCCGAGAGAGAGAGAGAGAGAGAGAAAGAGACATCATCAGGCTACCTGCTGGGACATGGGCCTCCGCAGAACCACAAACATCATTAATAAAGGTGTCTCAAAAGGAAAGAGCCCTGTGTGAAAGGGTAGTGAAGATCTATCCCTAACCCGAATAAAACTCCACTTCCACTGGCACTGCCACTGGCCCCCCTTCCACTGTTGTCCTAATGGCCAACACTTCCTGGCTAATGAGCCTTAACCGAAGGAAGCGAAAGGAGCGCAAAAGAGTTGATTAATTTGTGGGAACACATCTCCGGGTCTCCTCGTTTCTTGGTCGCTCATTATCGAGGAAAGGAAACCCCTGAGGAGGCCCTGCTATCCACTCTGGAAGCTTGATTCTCTCTCTGATTTCCATGAAAGTTTTCCACTTCCGAATTGCCACCTGCCTTGGAAAAATCTCAGCCTACAGCTGCCTCTTCGAACATCAAAGAAGGCGATATCTTCTCGCTTTCCACACACAAGACGCGCCAGATGATGATTTTCGGGGGACAGGGACAGGGACAGGGACAGCTACAGGGCTGGGGATGGGGAAACACTTGTCGACAGAGAAACAGAGGAACAGCGCACTCGAGGGAGACACACACACACGACAGCCCCTCTGCAGAGAAATGGGCTACGAAAATAGAAAAGTAATAATACGGAACTTATGCTAATAGCGCGTTCCAAAATACCCAAAAGACCCAAAAGAAAACAAACAATATTCAAGAGCGGCAGACAGCAGACAATTCATAAAAAATGTACATTACAGGGCATTTAGGGGAAGTACCTCCCTCCGTGGATGGAAGATGGAGGATGGAGGATGGAGGGGGAACCGATTGAAGGCCACGACCCAAGGGCGCAATAAAAATTAGAGTGCGCAGGCGCAGCCGGAAAACTCGGGGAAAACAGACATTACGAGGGGGGGAACACGGAGGGAGAAACTATTAGAAAGTGGGGAGGGAACCCCAAGCGCAGGGAAGGAAGGAAGGAAGCCGCTGCAAGAGGGGGAGAACCTTTTAAGGACCATCATCAACGCGAGTGTTTGGGGGCGCCGCGAAAGGTGGCAATAGATCATCATCCTGCATGCGTTTTTGGGGGCTGGCTCCAGACCGCGAGATCATAAATCAGTTCATAATTGACTCGCAAGGAAATTCTGAGTAACTTACTTAAGGACTCCACAAAAGATGATCTATTATGAGAGAGAGGGAGAGAGGATGCTGAGCGCCTGAATACGGAGAGATATCAGAGACTAAACGGCCTTAAATGATCTATAGATGGTAATAGTGAAGGTGAAATGACTGGGGACTGGGGAAACGAAAGGAAGAGGAGTATCTGCATATCTGTATCTGTGCAGTCAAAGATCTAAGCGTGCTATAGGTGATGAAGGGAAAGTTTTCCTCTGGAAAGATGGTTACTCATTCCCAGGAGGATTTATTATTTATTATAGTTTTTGGCAGAGTTCATTCATCCCCTGGTAGGCGATAATATTTACTGGGGGATCCGTGGCTGGCAGAGCTTTTGCTTCGGAGCAAAAACCATCGGCAATCGATCTTCATTCACTTAAACACATTCCGCTCTGACCTTTAACCCAATTTTGTTGGTTCACTTATGGCCATGCCTCACTGCATTGCGCCCCCCCTCCCGCCACTGCCCCCTCGGTCGCAGAGGGATTATTGCCCCATGATTCTCCTTTAAATATCTCTCGTTGCATAAACAAAATTCTCCATTCAGCAGCTGCTGCTGCAAATAATGCAGATGTGGGGGGGGATTTTGTTCTAAATCTAAATCGTCTTATTTTCCACTTAGTGGTGCCCCTGCCCCCACAGCAGCGGAGCAGCCATGGCATCTCAATCCCCGCTCCTCTCTCGCTCTCTCTCCTATCGCTAAGTGGAAGGTGAGAGAGCGCCTCTGCTTCTGCCTCTGCCTCTGTAGGGAGCTGTGGCAATTTATTACCTGCCATTTACCCGTTTCCCATTATTAATTGCATTGCCATTAATCAGTTTTACTTGCGCTCAACGAGGCGTATACGCATTTACCCCACGCCTGCCCCGATCCCCGCTTCATGCCACATGCCTCCCAGCCCCAGCACCTTGCGAAGGTATTTTTGAATGAATTGAAACGAAATGCAAATTCTACAAGAAAATAAACAACTTTCGGGCTGGGTAGGGGAAATCTCTAAGACGCGACGACTTTCGTGGGAGAGATGGTGTGGGCCATGGCGTGGCATGTGGCATGGCATGACGAAGGGCAGAAGGGAAACAGAGTGTGAAATCGGAAATGTTTGTCTATCCACCAGCCTTCCCCCCCTGGTTGCATGTGGCAATAAACTGCATCGACAGTTTCCGCTGGCTGTACTCTGGGCTCCGTCCGTGTCCATGTCCGTGTCCTGAAATTACGAAATATATTTATATTCGTTTATCCTAAGTATCCTCTCATCCCCCCGCCACCGCCCAATCCCACTATCCCAATCTGTCTTTTACTCAATAAAACTTTTTGATTTCCGCTCGAATAGAGGGAAAACTTTTTAATGCGGATGTTCTGCCAGCAGCAGACACAGAAAACAGAAAACATCACCAAGGAAAAACAGCAGCAGCAGAAGAGGAAAAACAACAACAACAACAACAACAACAACAATAGCAGCAGCAGCAGCGAAAACCGTTGAACGAAAATCAAATCAAAACCAAATTGAATCCCTATCCGAATCGCAGACCTAGTCCGAGTCCGAGTCCGAGTCCGCGTCCGAATCCCAATCGAATCGAATCGAATCCAAGGCAAAACAAAAGAAACAGAAATTTAAATGTAGGAAAAAGCCATGAGACACGGTCCAAACACCTGCCAAACACCTGCCCCTCGGTTCCATATTCATTTCCATTTTTGTCCCGTTTTCCCCGATTTTCCCGATTTTAATTCAATTGGATTACTTTGCTTTACGGCACTGCAGCACACTCATTCAGCGATGGCGGGGCATGCAGCACTGGCAGGGAATCCCCGAGATTAGGGGGAACAAGTCATTGCCACACACTCGTACGCCCCATGGCGGAGGGGAGGGGAGGGCGATTCGCAGGGACAACAGTTTCACGCTATAAAGAATCTACAGTGAAAATCCACAGACAATTCCACGTGGGGCTTCCTTCTCTGCCATTTGTTGGCGTTTAAGCTGATACGCGATTAATGCACTTTTCAATGCCCCTATGTGGCATGGAGGCATGACGGTAGCTGAGCTTTGTGGCACAAGAACTCGAATCAAACCATGCTCTCAATGCTGTCGTAGCAAATCAGGGAAATTAGTTAATAGATTGAAGGGTATATGCACACTTAAATGAAGGATAGCCAAATAAAAGAAGATTAAACGAATGAATGGAATGGAATAGGTGAATAGCCAAAAGGTTGAATGAATGAATGAATGCATGGAATAGGTGAAGGTTGAATGGTATTGCCTTAAGTCTCATTATATTTATTAGCATTAAGAAACTGTTGGAACTGTTGCCTTGGTATTTCAATTGCATCCAGTGGCATTAAACAAGTTAGAAATGGAAGATAAATATGGGAAAGGGCTAGGAGTACCCTTAGGCTTCTTATAGACACTCGTATGTTCAGCCGCAGGAAGGGAGTAGCAGACCGCATCCTCTCTCTCTCTGCCACCATGAGGAGATCCTTCTGCTGAAGCTGCAGCAGCCCTTCCACAAAAGGTGCTCTAAATGCATTCCACATGAAATGTGCAAAGCTTTCTCATGGAATATAGGAGATCTGGCCCGCAGCATCTGTCCCATAAGGTATGCCACATACCCGATATAGATCTTGCATCCCATGTATCCAATATAGCAACTGCCATTTCAGTCATTAATTTACCCAAAGGCAAGGCGTAGTATTCTCCCGTTAGTGTTTTTCCTTTCTCCAGATAATCGGTGTACATATATACCTCCAAGACTACCCACAAAAGACTGTTGCCATCATTGGTCCACTGTTTTGATTGGGATCTTGTTCCTGGGGTACTGTACAGAGGTCTATCCGTGTTTCATCCACAGCTATGAGTCGCCAAGAAAGTATTCGAACACGCTTTTGAGCAAAGGTGAGCCTTCTCATGTCCCATTCGTTTTTCGAAATATAGCAAAAGTGGTCTTTAGACATCTTGGAGATCTTAGCCATATCTTTACCAATGACTCGGCGATCGCCCAGAACAATTTGGTGAACTTTGGCGATGTTTTCGGCATCCCGGACGTGTCTCATATTCTAGGCTCGTACGTCCAGCAGGCCAATGGGGCAGAGTCCCCAGAGACAGCGTCCATTGCGTGTTGCACTTCAAAAACAAAACACTGATATCGACTTGGCTAACCGATTCTTCACCGATACCTATAGCCTCGATTTGGCACCTCAAAAGACATCGAAATATTTGAACGTATCTCGAATATCTCTGATAAAAGTTTACCCAAGTATCTCTGGCTTTTTATTGATTCATATATGTATTGCACATATCCCTAATCCTGAGTTTCTGTCTACGATTAAACCCGTTCGATAAAAGCCCCGACTTTAATCGCAGAAATAAGCGACCGAAAGCGGGCTATTAACATCCTCAACGATGCCACTTAAGCTTGCAACACGAGACGCCATTGTAGTTCGGGCCATCGGGGGCAGAATAGAGGGCAGCCCAGAGAATAATGGAAGAGGCAGAGAGGCAGGGCAGTGCAGGGCAGGGCAGGGCATCATCGCTCGTGCCAACTCCTCGAGAATTTTTGATAGTAAAAACGGGAGAGAGCGGACAGAGGGAGGGACGGGACGGGATGAGGCAGATGAAACCGAAACCGAAACCCAAAAACAGCGAAGGAAAAACAAAGACAAAGCCATGGGCTATGGGGCATGGGGCACACCGGAAGAAATAGTGGAGAGGATGCTGCTGGATGCTGGATGCTGTTCACGGCAGCTGGAATCTGATAGGAAGCCCACAACGGAGAAGGAGACGGAGCACATCATCTCTCGAGCATATCCGGCAAGTGCTTCATCGAGGATGGAGGGCCACAAAGACAGAGACAGCAAGAGAGAGAGCGAGAGCGACGGAAAGTGTTGACGCTTCCAGCTGCGGGGTTAATAAGCGATATAAGCGATGCGATAACGAGTTGTGGAGAGTGCACTCCCCCCTGGAATGGGGGTGGGGGTGTGGGTGTGGGAGGGGGGGCAGATTAAGCTGATTCCTGGCCGGGAATTACTTGTGGCACTCGAAATGTGCTGCTGCACTTTGTGGCGTCTCCGCTTTCAGCAAGCCCCTGGAACCCTTTGTTTCTGCACTGCTAATGGCTCTGACACGGGGCTGCCACTGATCCTGATTCTGCCACAACTTGTGCTCCCCCCGCCCCCTTTCACTGCCCCTTACCTCCGTTTCGTTGCTGCTGCATGATTAAGTGCAACTTTGGCACAAAACGGTTTCAAATTGGTGGAACACCCAGGCAGCTGCCCCTGCCCCCTGCCCCTGCCCCCTTGTCACACCGCACTCCTTCCCGTCCTGGCTGTCATTAATGAGCTATAAATTTGGCATCCCATCCTCTATTTACTGCCTGTCCTGCCACCTCTGCCAGTCCTGTTGTCCTTACAGGGAAATCCTTTGACTCTGCATCGTCTGCGGCAGGGCCGGGCCTCCTGCAAATTATATTCGGACGCAGATCCATGTGCAAATTTGATCATTTCAATCTGTTTTCCCTGCCCCTGCCCCTGCCCCTGCCCCCAAAAGAAAGGAAATCTGTGGCATGGCATCTGCCAGCAGCACGCGCATCCTTTTTGGGCAGACAAAGGAATAATCGTTGCTCTCTCTCTCTCTCTATCTATCTATCTGTGTATCTTTAGCTCTCTTTCTGTCGTCTATCTGTATCTTTGTGTGTGTGCACACATGTTGTCCCGTCGACAGGAAGCGCACTGATTGAGGGGCACACACTCTCTCGTACGAATGAATATCTCTCCCTCGGGACAGATGTTTCCATTGAGCCATTGAGACATTGAGGACCGAGGACTGAGGACCGAGGACTGAGGACTGAGGAACGCGTGTGCGCCGCAAGCAAAATCGGAAGTGCAGGAGGGATCCTGGGCCCTTGATCCTGGGGGCACCTCCTTTGATCTGTGTTCTGTTTCTGTGCGAGAGGTTAAATATCTACGAAATAGTTTTCGGCTAAAGATTTATGATTATTATTCGTTTGGGCTTCCATTGTTTTGCATCCAATTATGGGGCCAGAGGTTCCTTCCCCTCCCTTTCCTTTCCTGAGTGACAAGTGGGTTCCCGGTTCCCCTCCCTTCTCTCTGAACAAACTCAATTATGGAGCGCCTTTGTTCTGCTCCCCGCTGCCCGTCCCTCCCAGCTGCCTTGCCGCCCCTTCCATTATGTTCAGTGACCTGTTAGACCCTCCGATAAGTCCTGCCACGAGCTGCGAGCCCTGCGAGCCCTGGGGCTGCCGCCTCCCATCACGTAATTAGATTTTAGAGCCAACTCCAGCACTTTCTGATGGTGGTTTTGGTTCTGTTGCAGGTAAACACTACTCCTCTTCTTTTGCCTCTTTCCCTCCATTTTTTCTCTGTTTTTCGGGTGGCAAGTTGCAACACAGTTTCTAATTAGTGCACCGCAAAATATGAGCCTGACCGCACTTTCCCATCCAGAGATAGGAGCCGAGCCAGAGCCGGAGCCACATGACCTCATAAATCCTTAATGCAAAAGGGGCAAGCGGGGTGAGGGGGCTGGAAGGAGCATTAGGATGAACTGAAAGCAGAGGGAGAGAGGGAGCAGCTCTCTGTCTCTCTCTCTCTCTGCGTCTCTCTGCGTCGCTCTGCGTCTCTCGGGTTCAATTAAATTTCGACTTACGAATCAATAAACCAACATTTCCACCACAATTCATTCAACGCTCAAGGATACGACGGGATAGGTATAGGATGGAGGCGAGCAGCAAGGAGCAGCATATGTGTGCACCTGGAGGAAGCAGCAGGGGAGGAGCAGGCTGCCGCCGCGTGTGCAACTCGACACCGGAACAAGTGGCAGCCAGAGGGGAGGCCAGGGAAGTGGCAGCAGCGACAGTGCGGACGCCGACGAGAGCCATCGCCGGGCGAAGCTCTGGAGTGTTCTTTGCAGCCAATTGCCACTGTGCCCTGTACTTCTACGGCCAAATGGAGCGTTGCCTCACGCAGTGAATGGGAAAACATTTGGCGGCTTGCTGGCGGTCCGAGGCACGCGCAAACTGCCGCAGGGGCAACATCAGCAGAAGAAGCGGCAGCAGCAGCAGCAGCAGGAGCAACAACAGCAGCAGCAGTAACCAGGACAATGGACAATGAGCTCGACATCCTGTCTGGTGGGTAAATCGGTAGTGAATCCGAGCAGGAGCAGTGCATTAATTGGTTCAGTGATTTTTTTATGTGAGCGCTTCCACGGGGAAACACAGGGGGAGGGGCAGGCAGCACGGAAGCCACTCTCGAGCGAACCTGTCGACCGCAGGCGCAGGATAATCGAAGTGTTGCAGAGGCAGAGGCAGGAGTAGGAGCAGGGGTAGGGGCGGCAGACGCTGTCACATGTTTGTTGCAGCAAAGATGCAGCTTGGCTGATAAGACCCGGCCGGGCGAAGGATAAGGCAGCAGCCCAAAGCCAGCCACGAGGATATGCGGCGAGCATCGCATCGCATCGCATCGCATCCCATGGCCCAAAACCCATGGCTCGAATCCCAGCTGCCGGCAGGAGAAAGTGGAGAGAGTGAGAGAGGAGAGGTGCAGCACCGGCTAACGAGCGGAAAACACGATATTACAACCCTATAACTCGTGCCCAAGGACCAAGGACTCTCTCTCTGGCACACGCTCCTGCCAGGAGACAGCAGCGGCAGGGGCAGGGGCAGAGGCAGATGCAGGGCAGGGGCAGGGACAGAGGCGGCGGACAAATCTCATTAAAACTGAATCGAAATGGTAATTCGAGTTGTTCACAAACAGATCCCGATGCACACTGCCACACAGTGCCACACAGTGCCACACAGTGCCACATAGTGGCACTGCCACTGCCACACAGCGATTGCGATTGCGATTGCGATTGAGTTTGATAGCGAAACACCGGCAGACGCTCCGCTCCTCCGCTCCTGTCGCCTTTCTCCTTCGATGAGGTCCGTCCCATGTGTGTCCGTGTCCGTGTGTGTGTGTGTGTGTGTGTGTCTGTCCGTATCCTTATTCTTATCCCTATGCACTCCTCCTCCTGCTGCCTTTGGCAAGGACTTTGTTTGCCAAGATGTCTACAAATGGCAGCCGCAGAGCCAGGAGCCAGGAGCCAGGAGCCAAGTGGCATGGGGCAAGGTGTGATTTGGCTGCAGCCATTGTCTCTCGATGAGGATGCTACCGATTTGGATTCCAATTCCGATGCCGATGCCGATGCATGTGTTTGCCTCTCGGTTTCAAATGCGGGCAGGTGGTAAGCGGATAGAGAGACGGAGAGATAGAGAGAGGGGTGGGCGGTGGCAGTGGCATGGAGTGAGTCGATTGCCACTGACAAGAGTCTCATGTCTTCTTGAGCCTAATTGCAATCTAAGTGTTGCCGATGCTGAATGCCTGATAGCAGTCAAGGCTTTGAAACGAGGCCTGGGTTCCGTGGCAAGGATATGCTAGACCATGTCGTGCATCGACACGATTCATGGGGATACTTCAGAGAAAGCCCCTTTTCTTTGAAAGAAATCAATACATGAATAGGTGTTCCATGGATGGATACTCAAAAGATATTCCTGAAATATACATTTCTGAAATGTTAGATCACAGTCGGAAGGATAGGAATACTTTGGATTAATCAGAACTACTCTCAAGTGTGAGACAGGGAAAGAGTCTGTAGCTTTCCAAAAAAGGATTTCTATGATTACACAGATTAAAGATCAAGCAAGCAGTTCAAGTCAATCATTAGGAAAGTAATCAACTCAAAGCAGTTCAAAGCAGTCTAGCAGCGCACAAAAGTAGTGGCAAGGAGTGCAAGTAAATCTTTGAAGAGCAGTTGAAAGAAGTTCAAATAAAACATTCAACGAGGAGGAGGAGTGGGACATTGAAATAAGTTTTCAGGTCTGCCTTCCCAAGCATCGATAATCTGTTGATTTGATTTGCCTACGACATGCATGAGGCATGTGGCATGCGGCATGCGGCATGTCATGTATTTCCATTAACAATTACGAGTGCCTTCCGTAGTAAAACACTCTACACACCACACCGCCGACAGCCACCCTTCGGCATGGCCCTCTGATAGAACCTCTGATTTTGATTATGACATCCTACGGATTAGCAGTGATTATGAAAAATTGCATTTCAATTCGGGACTTTGGTCTGGGAAAAATCAAACAGGAAGTAGACAATAGCCCCGCATGGGCCATCGCTGAGGCATTGATTGAGTGAGTGATTGATCGATGCATAAATTAAATTAAATGCTGCAAGCGAGTGTCGATTTTAATTAGAGCCAAAAGGGAAAGATTATCCGTCAGGGAGGGATGGCACCCGCCCTACCCTCCGCCCCTCTAGATGCCGCCACGTTTTCCGTTTTGCATCTTTCCATCCGAGCCAAATAATTAGCATGCCATTCCTTCTCTTGAGAGGCAGTTCTCCCCTTTCTTTCAGAGCATTTTACACTTTTCCGGCATTCTTTTTATCGCTACTCTAGAATTGATTTTGACACCTGGAAAACTGCAGTGAAAAGTTCTCTCGGCGAAAAACTTTGGCCAGAGAAACTTTCTTCCGTTTTCCTTCCCCTTTTCCCTTTCCCTTTTCATCTCCATTTCCCTCCTTTTCTTATTTTTTTTGTTTTTTTTTTGTTTTGTTGAGAAAGAGAGAGAAATGGATGAGGCACATAACAAAAACAGAATTAAACATAAAGATGCAGGTGGAAAGAGTGGCAAGAGTGGGTAAAAAAGGGGGGTGGAATGGGCAGCAGAGGAAAAGCTGAAAGGGTTTCCATTGCCATTTGAGTAAATAAGTTTTTGTCTCAGAGATTACACGAGTATTACAAGACCTTCTTCTGTTCGACTTTCAGTTCGACTTCGACTTTGACTTGAAGCCGAGTCGAGTCGAGTCGAGGCTGATGGGGAATTATGTGTTGTGGCAGGTGGGAGAAGGGAGGAGGGAGCGGGGGAGCGGGGGAGATGCCACCACCCCCCCTGGTAGCACCCAAGAGAACTATGCCAAAGTGGGGGCCACATGCACTTTCAAATTGATGTTGATGCGGTGGGCGGCTGGGATGCAAAGGGTATGCCTGCCTGCCCGCCGCAATTGATGTGGCAATATTTGCTGCACCTTGTTGGCTTCTCCCTCCATTCCCTTCCACTCTCTTTCTCCCATACTCTGGGGAAACACACGTCGTATGCGCAACTTGTGCAGTTTATTGAAAAACTTGCCTAATTTATGTGAAGAGACAGGCAGCCAGCAGTCCCTCCCCCCCCCCCCTTGCCCACCCCCAAGTTGTCTTGTTCTTTGGCTTCTTGAGGTCTCCACTGTCTCTGCCGTTTCTAACCAACTGACAGGCCAATCAAATTATGCAAAGAATGCGCACTGAATGCCATAAACAATTCCATGGAAAATGAACTTTCACAGTGGGAGAAGGGAGGCAAAGGGAGGAATATGGAGGGGGAGGAAAGGGAAAACCTAAACGCAATTGAGTTAAAAGTGAAGCGAAACAATTTAATTGAGGGAAATTTACCCATTTTCTATTGAAATTGAATGCAAAACGAATTAACAAAGTGATTTACCCTGCCTGGGGTCGTCGTTCCAGCCCAGGGGATGATGAGTGATCCATTTACCGAGTTCCAATGGCAACCAGGACACATCCTGCCATAGACAGGGTCATGGCCAAGCCCAAGTTTTGAAGAAAACGGAAAAATTCAACAGATGTACCGAGCGGGAGCGGAGAGGGCAGGCGGGCAGGCAGTTGCTTGGCTTTCAAAAGAACGCTTAATGGCGCAGTAATCAAAAGTCATTATATCGAAGAAGCATCATCCCGTCCACCGACCAAGGACAACCGACAGGCTGCGAGGTCGATGGGTGGAGGGGTGGAGGGGTCGACTCTGAGCCAAAAACTTCTCTTCACTTAACAAAAGGGAAAATTACGCGTATTATGACCACAAGCAGAGTCGTTCATTCATCGGTGGGGAGGGAGAGGAGGGCGGAGGGGGAAGGGAGGAATCACAGTACACAAAAAGGGGCGCGTCTCCGTTCTCTAATTTGTTTGTCCCGCAAGGAAAAACTGTGTGCAAGGAAAATGTGCCACATCATGGCCATTTGGTCGGTCACTCGTTTTGGGGAGCAGGCAGCAGGCAGCAAGCAGCACCGAGAGCAACAGGGGTTGCCTTTCGGTACGGAATTGCCAGGATAATGGCTCCGCTCAGCTCCGTGGAGGGCAGGGCAACGACTAACCCGCGGATTAGACCAAAATGCACGCACATCCAACGAGACAGAGACATGAGACTGCATGCGTGTATTAGATCCTTGCCACGGATGCCGCGACACGTGCTGCGGCGCACAAGAATCGGGATTATGGGGAGAGGAATTTCCTCAAGAGGGGGGAGTGACATGACCCAAATTTCGATTCTGGCGAAAGGAAATGATGGAGCCATATTCCAATTCCAAGAATTCCCCACCGAAAAGATGATTCCACATAAAGCCATAACTCACTTCGATCAGATCGATTAATAAACCGAGTTCACGGAACGCTCTCGCTGCTCTCTATGCTCCCTGCTCGGCCCAATGAAAAACCCCCAATAAATCGAAAGGAAAGTTCTTGGGAAAATTGATTTGAAATATTATTTCAACAGAAGGTGGAACTTTTTGTAATTAATTTGGCAATCATCGAACAGCATTTGGAGGAAACCACCACCGAACCACTGCCACCGCCGCCACACCACCAGACAGCAGACGGCAGACGGCAGACAGCAGAAAACCCAACCCACTCGAAATCCCCGTGGAATCTAAGAATTACAGTCCATGGCAATGGAAATGGAAATGAATATGGACCTGGATCTGGACGATCATCGACTTCTTCGTCACGGCATCAACTATAGAACATTATTAAGTGATCTTTTGCGGTGTGATGCTTTTGTTTGCTTACCTTTCCGCGATTCGCCGATTGAAATAAACTCTCGTGCAATCCTCCGAAAATAGACCAGACTCTCACTGGATACTGCGAGTGATGCGGTGTGGCTGTTGCCTGGCTGGCACCCACAAGTGCAAATACAATCAAAATATTCGGTGGAGCACACGACCCGGCGAATGACGTCACAGTCACTGTGCACACGGGGGGATGAGGGATGGGGGACGGGGATCGTGGATCGTGGGCGTGCGCCTCTTTTGGTGGTGGCTGGCGCTAACGTCATCAAATGATCATCTATCTATTTATCTATCTATCTTTCGATATATGTATATTTCGTGTGCGTGATCTTGTTTGGGGGTTTTTCGTTGTTGTTGGCTAAACTGCATCACTGTGGGCATCACTGTGGGCATCACTGTGGGCATCATTGAGGCGTCAGTGGCGTCAGTGGCGTCATGGAGACCCCCACAAAACCCATAGATCGCTCAACGAGTCAATGGATCGATGGATCCCTCTGGATGGGATGTCTGTCTCACACTCGCACGCGGTGGGAGGTCGACAGATTCCGATTCCAACGAAATATAATTTCAAGTGCAGAATCGCGATCATTGCCTGGCAATTGATTGACTGGCAAACTTCTTCCCCCATCCCCCATCCCCCGTCCCTCATAACCATACCCCATACCCATTCCCATCCTCTTCTGTGGCTGCTCTTCTTGTGGCTTTATTTATTTGTATTTAACGGGAATTGCGCCTTGTTTTTGCGCCAAACGCCCCCACAACTCACTCCCGACGGTGGCGGTGGCGGTGGCGGTAAAAAAAAAGTGAAAAGTCCAGCAGTCCCAGTCCCAATAGCAGTCCGTGTATGCCCTCAGCACTAAATTCAAGTAAAAGACTAAGAAATACACAGCACATATCTTCTTATCCGGTAATTCCTTTATGGTCTCCTCTCCCGTTTGATGTTCGTTTGGGGGAACTTCTTCGATGGATATATATGCTATAGGTATGTATATTCCGATCTAATGATGAAATAGATTAGATTTTTCTTTGTAGAATTGATGGATAAACACGAACGAGCGTGTTCGTCCTTCCCAAGTGATAGCTGATGTGCGCAGTACAATGCGATCGTTATCCATATTACATGTGGATCCGATTTCCCTATAGAGCCACCCAGTGATGACGGAAGACATCAACGGGTGCTTTTCGGCTGACCTTTTGACCATCCAGAATCGATCGAAGTGATGAGGTGAGGTCTCAGCGCTTCTTCCTGCTCACCTCGGTCCCATTTCGGCCACCAATCGATGCCTCCATCGGTGGCTGGGGATTATTGCTGCCTGATTGTTGATACGCAAAAGTGCCCCCGCCTCCATATCACATGGTAGCCGCATCACCCAACGCTCCTCCATCACTCCTGATTGACGTCCACAAAACTTTATTAAAATCACGTTAATTGGCATTTCGATACTTTCAACAATTTCATAAAATTTAACGCCTATCATGTGTCTGTGTGGCTGGCTTGGACCTCCATTGTTTGTTTTCATAAACAGCGATAACTTATTATTGAATATGTATTTTTGAATTATTAAGTTTTGGCGATTTGGCGATTTGGCCAGGAATTCTCGTGACGCAAGGTAGTAAATTCTCACCATCCCAGCAGTCGATGGCCTGCGAACAAACGATTCCCATATGCATAAGGAACTGACTTGGAATTGTATGGCATCCAAGAGATGCAGTGTAGGTGGACCCTATTCGAGGGAGGAGAAGGAGCTCTCCCCCAAGAGAGGAGCATTTCATTCAGCATTTCGCTCTTGTCTGCCAGCGAGCGAGTGCAAACACACAAATCAATGAATCGAATCTTCGCACCTCGTGCCGTGCCGTACCGTGCAATGACTACAAAAACAAACCACCCAAGTACCTGGATATATGTATGTATATTTTGGAACAAACAGTTCTTTATCATCAGAGATGAATGAATTGGCCCGGTAAATATAAAATAATGGGTGGTTGTAAACTATTAAATCATTCAAACGTTTCTTAAATGGCCTTGTGGTAGCGTCCATGAGTGGGAAATTATCCAAAATTTATGGTACATTTTATTTAAATTGTATATAGGACTTGATCATTTTCAAAAGGGTAGATTTATTTATCATCCAAATTGTTGAGCAGAAAAAAACAGTCTTCAAATTTGAATTGAACTAATTCTGCTACATGGCAACTACATAAACAGAGACACCTGTCGAGAAAAAATACAAGCTGCGCCTATACATGATTTCTACATAAATTCCACGTGAATTTATTGGCGCCACTGTGAGGTTATATTTTGCCAGTTTCATCAATCTATTAAATTTCATTTTCAACGTTATATAGAAATCCGATAAAAGCAAGTATTTAGAATAGGCCAGTCAAGTAGAAAATGTATACATTAATGGCGTAAAATTATCTGGGTTGAGCTTAATGTTCTATATAGCTAGTAATATTCGACGGAATAAAGAATTGAGCAATTGGAACGATGCTACTGTTGTATGAGCAAAAGTGCCTTGTGCGTCTGCCTACAGTGGCTTCAAATGACAGTAAGTCCTGATGTCACAGGGCACTCCCCAAAAACAGCCGCTGTTCCACGGCTATTCCGTGCTTTCCACATTCTTCGCATTTACAGTTAAAGGCGAGCCACAGAGTCTGCAGTTGCGATGCCGAAACGACCAGCGGCACCCTTTGGCGCTGTTGTGGCCCCACCGCACCACGATGGACGAATCCGAGCTACAATCATGGCCGGGAGCTCATATTCGACCAGGAGACGAGACGCCTCTACTGGATGGCAACAAGTGTCGGTACTGGTTGGCAGCTAGGACGACGGGTACTGGAGTGAATGGAGCACCGGGGACATACGGCGGTATCCGACCTGTGGGCCAGATCATTTCACGGCCTCAGTGTCGGGAAATGGTGACATGAATAAGGGCTGCATACCCGCCTCCTGGCGCTGTGACGGCCAAAAGGACTACCCGGACAAGTCGGATGAGGTGGACTGTCCCACATGCCGGATGGATCAGTTCAGCTGCCAGTCCGGCGAGTGCTTCGACATGGCTCTGGTCTGCGATGGTACCACCAACTGTCACAACGGCCACGATGAGGTCGACTTAAGCTAACAATATCCTACCCACCTTCCCACAGCTTTGCATACCGGCCCCCCTACTTTGCAATGGCTGGGAACTGTGCCGATGCATGGCGGCGCATGGCCTGCCTCGGATATCCCTGTGCACCGAGCCAAAGAATCGATCTGTAATGGCTCCATCGAAGAAATTAAATAAGGCAGTAGGCAGTAAGCATAGCCAAAAATAACAGTAAATCATTGCATACTGATATTCTCCTCGCAGGGGAGCCGTCAAGCACTCCCTTTTAAAGACTTTTAAAATGCGATAGAAAACCTGCTGGACATTGCATTTAAGGTGCAACGCGAACAAGCTGCGAATGAAGATGGAGCGAAAAGTCTCTGGACGAGTGTGCCAGGTTTCAACCTACCACAATAATAGCAAGGACAGTTAATTAGAAAATAGGATTCCAAAGGCATGAGCCTGATAGTTTAGCATATTGAATTATCCTTTATCTTTGTTAAGATATTCCATCTTTAACCTTTATACTTTTTAGCGCCAAACAGGCCCCGTGGTTAATCAAATACTTATCTTATCATTGCAGGAAAACCAAACATATGTATTTTTATATTTGGCAGTCGAATCGACCTATCAACTAGCTAACAAGCAAACACTTCAATTGATTGCGATTGCCAAAAATATTTGCCCACAAAAGTGTATTGTATGGCTGTAAAAATAAATAGATAATAACAAATAAAAGTACTATTTTTCAGAAGAGATGGAGCCGTTCAACGGCAACCTGTGGCTCGGAGAGAGTATCCACAAGCGGCTGAGCTCTCTGCTTCTCTCCAGAGTAATCGATTTTTCCACTCGGCAAAGCCCAGCGGAACGCGACGGAGCGACCCCCAACGGAATGGAACGGAACAAAACGTGTGGAGAGACATGCACAGCGAGAGAGAGAGAGAGAAAGAGAACGAGAGGGAGAGCAGCTGGTGGAGCTGCGGGTCGGGTTGTTGGGGCTTTATCAAAAGCAAACCAAAACATTCTGAAACTGAACGCGAGCGCAGTTTGTTGTGAATCCATTTGCGTGCCGTAGTCGCCTTGCCTGGGTCGTAATTACGTGGTCAGCTGAGCCCCGAGTCTCAGTGCCGCCTCCATCTAGTCTGTGGCCCCCAATCCCCAAAAAAACAAAACAATATAAAATACTTAATAATTGCGTTGGGAAATGTGCGGCTAAATGGCAACGTAATCAACGTGCAACGGCAGCCAAAAACAAACGTCTAAATAATAGTAGAAAGTTTTTTTTATTGTTAAGCAAAGCTCTAGCTCTGCTCTGCTCCGCGAAGCAGCTGCCAAAAATCGAAATAGCCAAAGCATCCATCCACCGGACGGACTCCATCACTTCCACGACTTGCGTTTTTGCGTGTGAAACCGAGAAAAAGAAATTCGCGCTTTTGCCTTTCGTCTGCCCCCTTCTCCGTCACTTTTTTGCATGTGTGTTGGTGTGCTGCTGCTGTGTATCTGTGCGAAGAGCAATCCAGTCGATAAACTCCCCATCAACCCATAAAAGATACGCAACAATATTAGTAGGAGAAATAACAATAACCGTAACAAAATCATGTCCGGCCCATTGCCCGAAATCAGCGCCGAACAGCGCGCCACACTGGAACAGGTGAGAGGAATAACGGGATCCGAGCTAACTATCTATCTATCTATGTATCTTTTGGGGAAGAAGATGTAGCACTCATCTCTTGGGGGAAGATAAGAATGATGTATTTGTTGTTGATTTAAGATAAAATTCCAGGGGAGGGGAGACTTTTGCAATCGAATGCGAGGCATAGAAGATTGTAGATATTTAGATCAAAGAGACTTTCCAACGATCCCCATGTATTGGTGCCCCACTATACACTTGTGTGTATGTATGTATGTATGTATCTGTGGAATAATTTAGATATTCCCATTCGGCCAATGATGTGTGTGCGTGGCACACACACCTCACTGACTAGAATAATTTCGAGTCTAGGGAATAATTTAGTAGTTCTACCTACACTTATGATGTAAGACCACTTGATTGATTATGTTCTAGATTGCGTAGAATAGCCAGTGGAGCGTGATAACAGCCCTATGGAAATTAGCCTGCGTTTTGCATGACTTCCTCTTCGATTTACTGCCTAATCTGACCGTTCTTGCCCCACTGTGGCAATACGAGTAGAGTAGCCGCCACAACAGCAGCAGCAGAAACAGCAACAGCAACAGCAACAACTTGTTCTGGCCATTGCTCCGATGTGGAGGTGGGGTCTGGTCTGCAGTTGCACATGTGTCGACTCATGAGTTCTTGGCGGCTGGCTGCCTGGCTGCCGGGCTGCCTGGCTGGCACATGAAAACAGCTTGCGAAATCGAAATGGAAACCGCTGTTGCTGTTGTTGTTGTTGTTGTTGTTGTTGTTGTGGTTGTTGTTGACAAGTAAACGACGACCCAGAATACAATTTGAATAGCATAGCCCCAAAAGTGGGTAAAATGCATCGAACCGGTTGCCAGCCGCAGCAGCTGGAGCTTCTATATCGCTTCTTTCGGGGCATGCCCCTGCTGCCAGAACCGTTTCCCAGATCAAACCTCTGCCCTCTTATAATTGCTTTGAGTGCGATTGTCATTTGTCATGGCGCAGTGACGGCGATTATAGGCTTTATAAATAAACATGAGTTGTCGAATCATCAAATATACAGATGTACATATGTATGTACAATATATATGAACAGCTAAGTGGAGAGCAATAATCCAGAACGACAGCTCATCCCCTTGCAACCGGAGTGAACCTTAAACCCCCGCCGACCCTCTTATCGCACAGCCTCAGCCTCAGATATATATATATATATTTTGATGCGTTATGCATAAACCAGCAGAGCAACAGGTTTCATCCGACTAGAAAACGAACACAAAAGAAGAGAAACTTTATGGAGAGTTATGAGAAGTGGAAGCCACGGGAGGAGAGATCTCTCATTAAATCCCTCATTGACTTATCCTGAAGCGTTAAGCGTTGAATTCAAAGGCAAACAACAGTCGCTGCATTCGCGATTTGCCAATCGGCGATCGCTTATAGACATTATTCATGTTGATTCATCAATTATTCATGGGCTCCGTTTCGCCCTAGACATGCCAAATATAGAGTCCACTTTCGATGGCTTATCGAACGAAATGTTTACCTGATGGCGCTGCTGCTGCTGCTGCTCCAAAACTGAGTCAAAGTCAGAGGCAGAAGCAGAAGCAGAAGCAGGAGAACAAAGCGCAGTACCCGATAGGCAAGTACAAGAGCCCCAACTGGCCCGTCTGCTGGCTGCTGACTGCTGGCTGCTGACTGTTGACTGTTTAGATATGAGGAAGTCAAGACAAACCGCACAGAATTCGACGCTAATGAAAAACTAAGCTAGCCATCACCCGGGGGCCAGTCGGACAGTCGGCCAGTTGGCCATTCCGCGCACCACTACAGCCTTCTCCACAAATAATAATAAAAGCCAAACAACCAGGTTTTTAGTTGCTCTACGAAAAGCGAAAACCCACAAATAAAAGAAGCGGTTAGCGGTTAGCGGTTAGCGGACGGACGCAAGACGGCCTCGTTATTGAATTTCAAGTGGTTTGGCCCAGAGCCAGAGCCCGAGCCCGAGCCGAGCTTGAATTGGGATGGGGAAGGGGAGGCGGACAGGGACGGGGATTAGGTGGGAATGAATCAGCTATTACTAAACCAGCCAGACACGAGTCAGTTTAACAATTATAAATTGTGTTAAATATGCACTGAGCGAATGCAAATCGAAGTACGTGATTGGAGTATCAAGACAATCAGATTTGTATGTGTCGAGTCAACAAGGAAAACCTGTAAGTAGAATCGAGTAGAATGCGGGCCTCATTTAAATTTCGCATGAACTTTTGTTAGCAAACAGCCAATGTGCCATTCGGACAAGGCCAACACAAATTAACAGCAATTAATGCAGCAAAGGCCAACATTCGTTTAGGTGGCTTTTTAGACCACAATAAAACTTATCGCCTGCGATGGAGATAGGAAAAGCCCCGATTAAACTTCATTGAACTGCTGCACCCAGTCCCAGTCTCTTGCAAGGCCTTCGACAAGCCAATCAATACAGAAATGCCATGGATTTGGATTTTGCTAGATTACACATGCAGGTGTCTGCGCGAGCTTGTTGTTGAGAAGGCGGCCAGCACGGAAATAGAACAAAATCCATTTGTAGGGCAGGAGAAAAGAGAAACATCTATTTTTGTAGTGCTGGCATTCCCAGGGAATTGTCAATCCCATATTGTCTAGTGGTTAGGATACCCGGCTCTCACCCGGGAGGCCCGGGTTCAATTCCCGGTATGGGAAAACCGTCAAAGGTTTCTTTTTTTTCGCTGAGCAAGGACCTTGCCAAGAGAAGCTCCTTTTGATGTGCGGAACCTGATTATATTCTAATTTTAGGGATAGAAAATAGAGAAACAAATTTTTTGTAATGATAGAATCAATCCCACACTTTTTAGTCCTTGATGAGAAAAAGGAACAAGCAAAACGAAACTTAATGGTCCTCACTCAGGACATCGAAGAACCTCGACCATAGGATTGTAGGTTTGGATCGCAAAAGCGGAACCAAGAATTTTCCAAGTCGGAAGAGCAATACCCAAAGTGATAGCACTTACAACTTTAAAATGGAGAAAAATACCAGTATTGTCCTACAAGACGGGCAGATTTACTGCACAAGACCTCTCCATCGCGGGACGACGAAACACACCCATATTGGCCAACAAATAGCGGAGAAAACTATATACATATGTATTACGAGAAGGCAAATATAATAAATATATATTATAATTAATTATAATATTAATAATAATACAAAATAAATGAAAATTGTAAAAAGATTGGATTTTTACTGTGTACATATGTACATCATGGCAAACTCTCGGGCTGGGCGGATGGGTGTTTGATTTTCCTTGAGGCCAAAAGGTCGGGGATATTCTCGCGATCACGAAAATGTTTGGCTCGTCCAGATCGGACGATTTGTTTAAAAATGTATTATAAAATAGCCTTGGGAGACATTCTCCCGATTACGAGGAGGCGCGGCACGCCCTGATCGGACATCAAACGGACTATTTGCGAGGATGTAACCATCTAGATTTTTAACAAAAACATGTCAATCGATAGGCAGGACTCTCCCGATCACAAAAAGGCATGCCACGCCCAGATCGGCCCATAAACAGTCGAGATATAGCGTACAGATGAAACCAGTATTTCCACGATGTGCAAATTCCAATCTTTGGAAGGCTATATCTCGGGCAAATAGAGCCAGATCGGTGAAGGACCTAGTCTCCCAGGATCGAGAGGATCCAGACAGTCGAACGGCATCAAAATCTCGACTTTGAAAATGAGGCCGATTTTTGGCAAATTTAATGATGGTTACATCATGATTTTTGCCGAAAATCGTGAGGACATGGATGTCCTTTTTTCTGATGCCAATCGATTGGCAGGACTCTTCCGATCACAAAAAGGCATGCCACGCCCTGATCGGCCCATAAACAGTCGAGATATAGCCAAAGAAAAAATGACAATTAAGGCCGACGTGAAGAGCGAAAACAAAGAAATTTCCAATCGAAGTACCAGGCGAACAGAAATCAGCAGAAAGCAACTTTAGCAAATGAAAAAACTGGTGCATACTTTTGGGGGCATGCAAATTTTTCCAAAAAAACCCAGCTACCTTCTGCTGATTTCTGTTCGCCTGGTATCCCAGGTCTGAAATTCTCGTTTTTGGCCATTTCCGCGGACGCAATTTGAGGGTTGTTGTTGTACCCGCAACTCCTTTATTTGTGGACCGATCCCGGCGAGCGACGGCTTCCTGTGACCGGAACAAAATCCTTGATTTTATGGAGTCCTTATCAAGGATCAGGGATCAAGGATATCTCCTCTTGTCATATACATCTTGTTTTCTCCGTTATTTGGGGCCAGAACGGGACGTTCGATGGCTTCCTTCGATTGGAAAAATATCCTTGATCCTTGCATAAGGACTACAACATCCCCAAGGATCAAGGATATTTTCCCAGTCGTAAATATTTCCGTTTCTTGTCTATTTGTGATTGCAAAATATCCTTGATGAAGTCCTTTATCAAGGATCAAGGATATTTTTCCCAGATTTCCCAGATAGAAAAAAACAAAGCATAAATTGTTGATAAAGTTTTTATTATATTCAAGGAGAATAACAGATAGGACTCCATATTTTGTATTTTATTCATCCTGTATGAGACCTGATTCCTGATCCTCTTATCGTTTCCTCCTATTACAGTTCCGCAAGCAGATGGACGATGCTCTCGTCGACACCCACGATGATTACTTCCTACTGCGCTGGCTGAGAGGTGAGTTTGCCCAAGAGAATCCTTGTTAGAGATGCTTGCTTACCATCCAAAACTCTCTCCCGAACAGCTCGCAAATGGAACCTGGAGGCAGCAGAGAAAATGCTGAGAGCTGTAAGCACAAAAATATGGCTTTCTTACTTCAATTCGATTGTTATAATTATAATTACTATTACTTACATCTGTGCAGAGTCTGAAGACGCGGGCCATGTGGAATGTGGACAACATCGACAAGTGGGATCCTCCCAAGGCACTGAAGGAGTATTTGCCGTATGGCCTGATAGGCTACGACAACGAAGGATCTCCATGTAGGTGCCTGTTTTTAATCTATGTAAAGCTAGCTGAAGCTGAGGCCTCTCGCTTTCTCCTTTCAGTGCTGGTTTGTCCCTTTTACAACTTTGACATCTGGGGCATGATGCACTGCGTCACACGCTTCGAGTTCCAAAAGTATCTGGTTCTGCTCATCGAACGATTCATGAAGACCGCCTACGAGCAGAGCCTGGATCACGGCTGGAAGGCCCGTCAGCTGGTGGTGTTCTTCGACATGCAGGACGTGAATCTGAAGCAATATGCCTGGCGTCCGGCGGCGGAGTGTGTCATCTCCTCGGTGAAGCAGTACGAGGCCAACTTCCCGGAGCTGCTCAAGATGTGCTACATCATCAATGCGCCGAAACTCTTTTCCGTGGCCTTCAACATAGTGAAAAAGTTCCTGGACGAGAACACCACCAGCAAGATCGTCATCTACAAGTCGGGCGTGGACAAGTGGCAGCAGCAGCTCTTCTCGCACGTGAATCCCAAAGTGTTCCCCAAGGCGTGGGGCGGCGAACTGGTCGACAAACTGGGAGACCCGCAGTGCAAGTCGATGATGGTCTGGGGCGGCAAGCTGCCCGAGGATCTCTTCATCGACCAGAACAGCCAGCAGAGTGACAAGGACTTCACCGACACGCAGGTGCCCAAGGGGGACAAGCTGAAGCTGCACTTCAAAGTCAATCTGGAAGAACAAAAGATACTTTCTTGGGAATTCCGGACCATCGACTACGACATCAAGTTCGGCATCTACAGTGTGGACGAGAAGTCGGGCGAGAAGCGAAGCGAGGTGCCCTTGGGCACAGTCTACTCCAACGAAATGGACGAGATTGGCTACATCTCCACGCGACCCAACACCACCTGTGAGTAGCTGACTGTTCCTTGACCTGACAACCCCAAGGTTCTCTAACCCAGACCCTTCCTTCTTTTCTGTCCAGACACTGTTGTCTTTGACAACTCTGCCAGCTATCTGCGCGGCAAGAAGCTCCGCTACTGGGTCGACCTCGTCTCGGACGAGGAGGAGGGCATCACAGAGCTGACCAACCAAATGGACAACACACAGCTAGCGGCACAGCAGTAGTTGGGCAGTCGGTCCGACCAGCAACTAAGCCAAATACAATGGGATCAGATAGATATACACACTATCCATATGTATACACACACATATGTATATATAGCAACAATAACTAACCTCGGGTGCATCAAAGTCACGAATCACTTGCTAGAGATCTCCTCCTGCCTCCCAGCTACCTCTCCTCTGGCAGTCGGGCGGATGGCAGCGTCTGGCGAAGCTGTAGAAAACCATGTGATACAATCATTAGTAACGAAGAAACACAACTGCGACTCACACTTACCACTTACAACAAACATATAGTTAGTACTTGATTATTTGATTACTTAGCCGCACTCTGTATTGTTTAAACGGACCGTCTTGGATGTCGGTAGGCAGCACAATAAACTGTAACCACAATATGTATGCATCTCTTTTATTGGGAATCTGTCCCCCACCCCCTCCAAGGTGGGGCTCAAAACGGGGTTTACAAATAAAAAAAAACACGATTGGCAACCTTTTCTCGATTGGTATCAACATTTCCGTTCGCTCGCAGGAATCTCCAGACATCAAGGACACCCTTGTGCCTTGTGCGTACGCAGATCTTCCTGGGAGCAGCCCGGGAAATAAATATTATTTTGCGATGTGTATAAACAGTTTCTCGTGCCACTTTACAAATATCAACTATAGTTTTAGGGGTAAATGTTTGTTTTGCCGGGAGTGCAGAGTGCACGCGTAGTGATTGAGTAGTGGTCGCTCTTTCTGGGTATAAAAAAAAAACGTTTGTCGAATAAATAGATGTGCAGATGGGGGATCGATCGGGTTGGTCGCCGTTTCTGGTGCCTGCTCACTGCATGAGTGAGGAGGTGCGGCGCTTACGCCTTCATCACTGCGGGCCGCCGGGATTCGGACCAAGCTGTGGGTAGCCGCCAGGGCCAACCTGTCCTTGGGGCCCCACCTGCGGCTGCAGCTGCTGCATTGGCATCATGGGATTCGGACTGGAGCCGACCACGCCGATGCCAACGCCCACACCGACGCCGACACCCACTGGCGGTCCAATGGCCTGGTTGGGCGGCGGCTGGGGCATGTCCGTGGCCAGCTGCAGGTTGGTCAGCAGATCCGTGATTGCCGGGAAGAGCGAGCACTGGTTCTGCTGCGAATTGAACTCGGAAAAGCGGCGCAGGAGTGTGCTGGCCGCCGTCATCATGGGGGAGGGCACCTGCTCCCTGCGCTCGGCCATTTGGGTGAGGTTCATGGTGATGTCGTAGACGATGGGCAGCACCAGCGAGGGGCTGTCCTTCCAGTCCTTGCCGTTGAACGGGATCTTGGTGATCTGCAGGAAGAACAGGATCTTCATCCTGCCCAACACCACGCAGGCGTTTCCGCTGGGCACAATGGGCACCGCCGACGGCGGCATTCGCATGCACATCTGCACCGTCCACTTGAGCTGATCCCCGCCAAACTCTGGCTTCAGCTCCAGTCGCATGATCTGCACGAAGTCCTTGAGCACTTGGGCGGGCAGATTCAGCAGCCGGCAGATGCTGTGCAGCGAGTTCGGACGATAGGGCGGCGCCGCCACTCGGGTGTCGAAGTACTGCTCTATCACCAGGAGATCGTCGGGACTCAGCTGGAATGTGGGCTTGTCGGGCGGCGGCGGCAGTTGGGTGATCTTCAGGTGCAGCGTCTGCATGTGCATCTGGTTGAGCATCACCTGGCACTGCAGTCCGTCCACCTTGAACAGCACCACTCCCGGCTCCGTGGAGTTGAGGGCCGTCAGGGACTCCTCGTTCTGGATGTTGCGATGCAGCTGCCGGCGCATGTAGACGCAGCCGAGGAACCGCTCCAGGGGGCTCATGTCCGTCACATTGATATCCTTGTTCGGGTGCGGGCTGGGCCGGCACAGCGTCTCCAGGGCCTCGTGGGTGAGCAGAGTGGGCACGGCACCAGCCCAGGGGCGGTTAAGGGTGCCTCTCGATCCTCCACGATCGGGCCCACCTGTCACTACGCTGCCTCCAGTGCTCTTGTGCTCCGGACTCTGGCCGGGCCGTGGCGAGGGACGGGGCATGCTAGGGGATCCGGGCCATTGGTTGTTCGCCGGCGACATGGCTGTGAAGGGCGAGTCCTGGTGGCTCTGCATGTACAGCGTATTGGGACCGGGACTGTGCACCATGTGGGGACTCGGCTGCGGATTCAGTGGCGACGAAGGCATCAGTCCGCCCGGCGACGGGTGCGGCATATGCGGAGCCGGCGGCGAGGTTAAGTTAAAGTTTCCATGACTCTGCGCTGCCCCTCCTCCGCCCGCACTCGGATGGGGGCTGGCTGGCGTGTGAGGATTCGAGCTGGAGGGCGGAGTGTGCGGCGCCGGGAACCGCAGTCCACTGTCCCTCGGCGACTGGGGTCCACGCATGCCAGCGCCCAGGAATGGCGACGAACCGCCTGCACTCACACCCGTCACACTGCTGGGCCCGCCATAGTTATCCTCCATGCCAATCGGTGACAGCGGATTGTCGTCTTCGTGGGGCGCTCGTCCCCGGTACGCGGCCGACTCGTCCACGTACTTGGACAAGAACGCCTTCAGCCCCTGTATGGGCGTGAACTCCTCAATTACGTTCCGCTCGAAGCGACTGCTGGCTCCATCACGAATCGACACGAGACGGTTGGCCCGGAAGCGCAGCTCCAGGCAGTACACGGCCTGGTAGGTCAAACGCATGAGGCAGGGCGACTGGGCCAGCATGCAGAACGAGAGCACGGGCACCTGTGGGCGCTGCAGAGGAAAACACACCGAATGAGTGATGAATCAGCTACAGTACAGAAATAAGTGACGTGACTCACGGGAATCCCCAGGAAGGGCAGCACTGGGAGCTTGGCAATGGAGCTCATGGGGTTGTAGGTCTCGTGCAGGATTTGCGCGATCTGCGTGAGGCTGTGCTGCTGGTTCAGATGCTGCGCCAACTGGTCCCGCATCATCGAGTGGGCATTCACCGCAGACATGCCGCCCACGAAGGTCAGGCGGAAGCCATGCGACTGCACGGACCAGTAGATATTGCAGCTGACCTCCTTCTTCGGGCCATATCCCAGCAGAAGATTCATGTAGCTGTAGGACTTGACCACCAGCATGTCACACAGCGCGAGGCGTTCTAGAGGGGGAGAACAATAGGCGGTTACTCAAGGGAACCATCTGCGAACGATCCCTCAGACTACTCACTGTTCCTCAGCTGCTCCGCAAAGTCATAGACCAGCGTGTAGAGGTACACGATCTTGGACCAGTCGTTAAGCAGTTCCTCGACTGTCTTCGAGAAATCGTGATTGGCCTGCTCGTAGGTTAGGTAAACGGTGCGCCGGCTGCCCTGCTCCTTCGGATGGCAGCTCTGCAGCGGGGTGCTGTAGAAGACGAACTCCACCACCCAAATCCTCACTTGGCTGTTCTTGTTCGTCTGCGAGCGCACCGAAATCGAGAGTACACGCCGCATCAGATCGTCCCACACATGAGGCTCGATCCTGGGGAAAGCCGAGGAGCCGCTCGGCGGCTGAGGCTTGGTCTCGCCGGCAGCAGCACCAGCACCAGCAGAAGCAGCAGCACCCGCAGCAGCACCAGCAGCAGAAGCAGCTCCCTGCTGGGGCTGTTGGCCCGCAGCTGTGGCCGATTTGCCTGGCTGTGGCAGCGCCAGAATCTTCAGCACCAACGAGGTGGCATTTGCCTCCACCTGCAGGCCGCTGTGCGGAATATTGTGCTTGGACAGGGTTTGGGCCAGATTCATAAACGGTATCTTCTCATCGCACATGGCCACCACGTGCGCCAGTTCGGGTATGAAGTACGCGGGAAATATTGTCTTTTGCTGCTTGGCTGGGGGCGCTAGAATATCGCCAGTAGATTTGCGTTTGTGTGGAGACACCTCCGCTGCAAGGATATGGAAATGCTGTTAGTAAATCAAGGGCCGGTTGCAGTCCCTCTGGGGGTTGCAGCTGCTCACCATCCACCTCAGTGCCGGGCCCATGGGTGGCCACAAATGTATCGAACTCGATGAGACGCATCAGTTTGGTGAAGAATTTCGGGATATCCGATGGCGGCTGAGCCACCACGGACACCAGTTGCTTGGCAGAATCATCTATAACGTCGGCCTCATCCTTCTGGAAGGCCACAAAGCCCAAGTGGAATGTGTATTCCATTTCGTTTGCCATCGTTGACTTCTCCTTCAGCTGAACCACCTGTAAGAGCGAGAGGAGCGAGGCTTTTAGATGTGATTAAAGGCGCATGGACCTGGCTTACCAGAATAATATTGGGATGCCTGTGCAGCTTCACGTATATCTTGTGGCGGCCCTGCTGCAGCAGCTCCTGCTCGGGCTGGGTGAGGAAAGTCAGCGTATCGGTGGCCGTGGCCGGCAGATGCTGCAGCGTCTTCTCGCACCGACGATGCGTGATCCAGTAGCGCAGCTCCGAGAGCAGCGACGGCAGCTTGCTCCGATCACCGTTCAAGGCTTCCTGCATCTCGTCCGTGATCGGACAGTCCAAGTGCTTGGGCACGTGGCAGCGGAACATGCCCGTGTGCGTGTCGATGGTAATGTGGATTTGCTCCGCTCGCAGGCAGGGCGAGAGGACGGGCACAGTGAGAATGGCTGGCGTGCCCTGAAGGTTGACTAAAATGGAGATCAGATCAGGAATCAGGGATCAGGGTTGCTTCTTTCGCTGACGCGGAAACCCCCAAACATTTACACTCACAATCAACATCCTTAAGGAAGGCCTGGAACTCCAGCTTCAGGTCACTCAGCCTGGACACGGATCGGATGTAGACCGTGTGCACAATCAGCCGCTCCATCGACAGATGCTCGGACCGCACAGCGCGATCGGCCACTTCCGCCGACTCCTTGGCTCCCAGCGATGGCACATGAACCACGGCCAGCGGACGGCCAATCTCACTGGGATCCGACTGAACAGTGAGACGATAGCCCAGCTCCGATTTCAGGTCCCGCCAGTAGGAGACGGTCAACTTAACGCCTGGCACATACTCCTCCACAGTGATGTTGTTGTCGTCTAGACGCTCGTAGTTCAGGCGGAGCGTTTGGGTGTAGAGCACCTCCAGCTGCAGCGACTGGCAGAAATAGTGCAGGCAATTGTATACCTCGCTCAGGGCATTGGGATTCTCCACCAGACGAGCTTGGATTAGCTGATGGATGTAGTTCACTTGCAGTGGATGGACAAGGGATTTGCCATCTACAGGGGGGAAGAAGTTACAGAAACGCAAGGTAAACGAAACGGATTGAAGAGCCTACCTCCCGTCTCTTTGTCCTCCACGAGTACATCGATGTCCAGCAGACGCCAAGGAACATTCTGGCTATCGCCCATAACCGTAAGGGCCACACTGAACTCGTGCTTCACCTCGAAGGTGACACGTCCGTTCTTGATTCGGAATTCCCGCATCTGCGGCAACAGTTTGCCCGTGACCAGGCGATGCTGAATCACCTGATTGAGGCGCAGCAGGGTCTGCTTCTTCTCTGCCGGCGTGATGGCATCCGCGGGCACAATCCGTTCGCGAATGCAGGTCGGCAAGCGGTTGTAGGTGCCAGTTGTGAGCACCTCAACGGCAGCGGGAATGTGAAAGTTGGGTAAGCGGGCGCGCACCAGCGTCTCCCGCGACATGCGGGCCAGCATGTCGGCCGTCTCCACGAACAGCATGTTCTGTTTGTCCAGGAAACTCATAATCTGCGACGATTTGTCCACTTTGGAGACCGAGTTGCCCCACTTGACCAGCGCATTGAGGCGGGTGAACAAGTGCCGTGTGCGGGCTGCATAATTGTAGATTTCAATCTTGCGCTCCATATCAGTTTTTCTTGGTAGCCTGCATTCAAAACAATTCACTCTAAGCACCCATTTCACCTCTCGCATCCTTTTCCGTTTCAATACTTACAGTTCGGCCAGCACCGTCAATTCGTGGTAGGTGCGTTGGATGATGAAATCGATCAGCATCGACATGGACATGGTGTTGATGCGGGGTCCGCCCTCCTGGCCAGCTGGCAAGTAGCCACCAACGCCGGACATTTGCTCCAGGGGCAGCGGTGTCGGCGCCATGTTGTGCCTCTTGTTGCCCTGAATGTGTTTTTTTCTGGCTTTATTGCCCTTTGCAATATGTTTTTCCTATTGCTTTCAGTTCCAATTACTGTTATTCATATTTTTATGCACTTTTCCAATTGTTTGGGACACTTTTTTAACAACTTTTCGCGAGAATTCAACAATTTTCGGCTTCTATTTAGTGTGACCGCGGCCTTATCGATGAAATATACCGTCCGACCCGCAGAAATATAACAAAATATACCGTCTCATTGTAAAAATATACCGTAAATATACTGACGAATTCAAGTTCTATATTCCTCGACTTGTATGTTCCGTGGAATATTACTAGCTATCTAGATCTCTCAGCAATGCCCACATAAATTTATCCAATTAATGAATATATTTTCTACTTGACTGGCTCACTTTAAATACTTGACTTTGATGTTTTTTGCCGCAATTTTGGATCCTCAACAACAATATAGAGTCTCGTGAGATGAACAACCGTTCTTAGCCCACTAAAGCCCCCTCTATTTAAATAGTTAAACTACTTGAGGTAAATGGCGGAATATATTAACGATTGTGATTTCTTCTTGTAGATTCATGCCATCTTTCCTCTGAACTTAAAAAAAACCCACTTTATCTTTCACCTGAACTGCGCTAACATTATTCAACTTTCATTATTTTCGGTGGAAAATTGAAATACCCTTTTGGCTTATAATAGGTTAATCGTTCTCCGGCAAGTATTGGAAACCATATATCTAAAATTTGATGTTCCGTCGAATATTATTAGCTATATAGAACATTTAGTAATGCCCACATAGTTTTATACGATTGATGAATCTATTTCCTACATGACTAGCTAAATTTAAGTTTTCATCTTTATTGCAGTGCTTATAAAATAAGGTTTAAGCAAAGGTGTGTGAGCTAAGCTAGACATGGTGGCATGAAAATCAGTGTGACCTCGGACTTAGCGATAAAATATACGGTCTGACCCTCAGAAATATACCAATGAATAATGGAAACTATCGATTGCATCACGTGATTATCTGTATCGATTACTTTAGGCGCAAAATCAAATTATTTAAACGCAAACTGAAAGAATATTACAACAATTATTTTAATTAATTTAGGCAATTGTAAAATTAAAATTAAAGGAATAATTAAGAGAAAAAAGGTAGATCTGGTCAACAAATTGTTACCTGTAGTATTTATTATGATAGTATGTACAAGTTCTGCAGGTTAATAACTCTTCAATTCGCTGACATGGCCAATTATAGATGGGAAAGTTCATTGACCAAAGCAAGTTTTCCATTACCATCCAAGTGATGATTTCTGTTTTAGTTTTCCTCATGTTTTCCGCTGTTAAAAATAAAGAAAACAACAACATTTCCGCTTTTGTTTCTTTGAATTTTGACACGGTTGATGTTTCGCTTCCATTGCACTCTTCACTCGAGCTCCGAGCCGTCAATAAACAGCCACTGCCGCCACTTGAGGCACATGCCACGCACCCACCACCTCTCTACCTCTCCACCCCTCCGCACCCTCCTCAACCAGGCAGGCCCTTGCCAAGTGGCAGCCACCTACGGAATCGAATCGGTAGCCGCTTCACTTGCTCTTCAAAAGTTCAAATTTAGCAGCGCCGTGGACTTGGATTTGGATATGCAGTTTGGAGTTTGAACCTCCCCTACGTGAGTGTGCGCTCGTCGTCGCCTGTGCGCTTTGCTCTCCATGCATCCGCAACTCCCCTAATCCGAATCCGATTCGGAATGAGAATCAGAATCAGCAGAGAGTCAGTGCTAGTTCCCCCATCCGTCCAGCCGTCCATCCGTCCAACCGTCCATCCGTCGGTTGTTGTCAGCCTCTGTATAAATAGAACTTTATGATCTTGCTGCACGCCGCGGCACGATCCAAACTTCAGCTGCAACTCTGCAGCAGCAGCAGCAACAGCAGCAGCTCTGATTCCTCGCACAGGAATTACACACATATCCGGCCTGGCAGGGGCAGCCGTGTCAGGTGCTGCCCCTCCAGTACGAAAGAGAGAGAGAGAGAGATCCATCCATCCAACCATTCATCCATCCGCTTTAACCCTTGAGACTTGTGCGAGTCAAAGGAATGGAATTCCTGTAAACAGGATGCTGCATTGAATTTGGAGAATTGGGTGATGAAGTCGCACGTTGCGATATAAGTTATAGCCATAGCCGCCTCGTCTCGTCTCGCCACTCGAGTAATCGCAAGAGATCTGAGATCTGAGGTCTCCACTCAAGTGGAGTCGAGTCGTTGGCTCGTGGCACAATTCCCGAATTTCCGAATTCCCGAATTCACAGATTTCTCAGATTATCGTTGAATTTATGGAACCGCAACATGATCATCAGGCTTCAATTAACAATCAATTATAAAATTATTTACAAAACAACAAACGAAGAAATTGTTGGGGAGAAAAATATGTATATACCCGTGCGTGCATGCAGAAGATTTCCCTCTTTTCTTTCTTCATTTCGCCTGGCTGTTGAATTTCGCATTAACGCTGATTCCGCCTTATTTATTATCTGTGTAAATAATTGGAGAACCTCCCGTCCGTCTGGAATTTACGGATGTGGTTGTCGATTCTTCGATGTGGGAATGGGAAGGGAATCGGGATGGGAGTGGGAATGGGAATGGGGCTAAGAATGGTGGCCAAATACTTGTACTTTTACTTGTACTTGTACCCTGGTTGCATTTTACCTACGCAAAGAAACGATCCACCCAATGCGATGCGATGCCGCAGCAACAGCAACAGCAACAGAAACAGCAGCAGAGAAACAGTTAAAAATAAAGATCCAGGGGCACTTAATAAACGGAGCACAGACGGGAAGATGGAGCTGCCTTGCCGCATGGGAGATCGGACGGACGGGACGATGCAATTGCGCAGCAAGTGAGGAGAGAGTAGAGTGGAGTGGAGTGGTGCCATAGCCAGAGCCAAAGCCACGGCCGGGTAGCGGTGGGAGGTGACGGTGGCCTGGCTGGAATCAGGACGAAAATAGATTTATGGCCGCCAGTCGACGTCGTCGTCGTCGTCGTCGTCGTCGGTCTCCAGAATGGTCTCTCGCTCTGGGTGAGGCCTCGCCTGTCTCGGGGCTTAGTTCTTGTCTGATGGGGGCTGCTGATCAGATCTTCCCTGAGGTTGAATCTTGGATGGGGATGGAGATGGGGAGGGGGGTTCTATACTCGTGGTATGGGACACTTCCTTCCTTTGTCCCAGTCTCTGTTTCTCTTTCTCTCTCTTTCTCCGCCTGTCGCGGCCTTTCTTCTCTTATTAATTGCCGTGATTAAAGTCGACGCTGCTGCCACAAAGTGTCTTTAGCACATGTCACACATTGGTCTACCTCCCGCCCCCCCATACCATCCCATCCCCCTACCCAGTGGCATTTCCTTGGTCCAAAGCTTTCTCTCTGATGCATGGCACTGGCCCATCTTGACCTTACCATTCAAATTGCATTTCCATGTTGGCGCCAGACATCATCCATTCTCCTGCCTCCCCCGTTGTCTTTCCCTGCCACACCCTTGGTGTGCTGCTGCTGCCTCAGCTGCTGGGATTTCCTTTGTCTTTCGATCGGTGCGTGGGCTGCAACTTGTGAAGTGTGAAAATCCCAAAAGAAGTGCGAAAAAACGCACTGCAAAGGGGATGAGAATGGGGATGGGGATGGGATGGTCTGATCCGTAAATCTTTTGTCCAACATCAAAAACCAATTTAAACCAGAACCAAAAGTCCCCGAAGCACACACATAAATCATATCGAATATAGAATATAGAAAATATACCAACCATAAATATATCCGAACCAATAACCAACCCCAACCCAAACCCCGACCCCTACCTCCCACCACCTGACGGGGCGACATTAAGTTCATTACGCCGGAAAAGCCGACAGCGAAAGAGAGACAGAGAGAGAGAGACAGAGAAGAGAAGAAGAGAGGCATAGAACAGGCGACAACACCTGTGTGGAATTCGTTTTCCTTCAAAGGCCAGCCAGGGGGAGGGATGGAATAACAGAAGAAGAGAGCGAGAATGGCAGAGGGAGTGGTTAGGGGGTGGGTGGAATGGGGTACAGGTGAGCGGAATCTATTTTGGATGCCCGCCGAAAGCACAAACAAATGCCAAATTGCATTTCACTGCGTCACACGGAAAAAACAAGAGAGGAAAAGCCGAGGAGCCGGCAACAGCGTAAAAACTGCCCAACCACGAAGCCATAGAGAGAGAGAGAGAGAGAGAGAGAGCGAGAGAGATCAGCATGGGGGCTGCCGCCAAAGGGAAAGACACACACTCTATGAGTATTTTGACACTGGTTAGGAAGATAATTCTGCGCAGTGGTCCTGCTGCCTGCCCTGCACTTAAAAAAAAAAAACAGTTTTTCCATTTTCAGCAATCAGTGGGAGAGGTGCCGTCCCGTGCCGGAGCCAGAGCCAGTGCCGTAGAGAGCAAAGAGAGCAGAGGAGAGGAGGCATAAGGAAAACATTACTCGTATTTTCGATTTATTTATAAACCGCACACCGCACACACTTGTTCCGATCTTCTCCGATCTCTCCTCTGCCGATCCGAGCGTCGTTCTCCCCGAGTTCTCTCTACACTCCGACGATCCTCGGGTGGCGGCAGCGGCGGTGGCGGCGGCGGCGAACAGCTGCTGGCTGTCGTCCACGTCTCCCTCGGATCGTACGGCACACGATCACGATGTAAAAACTGTAAGTGGTGTTCCGTTGAAGATTCAGTTCTTCCTGGGATCTCGTTGCGTTGCGATCGCCTTTTTTTTTGGACAGCGGACTGCCAGTACCGTCTGCACCGTCTGTACCGTTTGTACCGTTTGTTCAACCGTTCGATAGCTTTGACACTTGGCGAGGATCATCGAGCTTCAGAGCATCGATCGATCAGCACCCTCCCACCAGAGCACCAGAACACCAGAGCACCCTCCATACCACACACCACACGCCGCCCCACACACACAAATCCGAGCGAACACTTGGCTTGTGATGAAATTTGAAATTCGTGAAAATCTCGAGAAGAACGAGAGGAACAGTGAAACGCGTGTCGCTATATAGTCGTATGTGAACACGGATTCCGATATCTGTGTCTGTGTGTAATATATTATTGATTTGGCATCGACATCTGAATCATCAGCCACCTATAACCACCGCCGACGAGAGACACCGAAAGACGAGGGACAAGAGACGAGACGAGAAGCGGAATCTGCTTCCCAGAGATCCCACCCGATCTATTCGAAAAAACTGCGTGTGGGGTGAGTTGGCAAAAAATTACGATTACTTTTTGGTAGAAAGAAAGTGAAAGGCCCTTCGAGGCAGGGGGCCTTCTTCTAATAGATGTGTAGCATTTTCCCCCGTGTTTTTTCTTTCTTTGTTTTTGCACCTTTTGGATTACACAATACAATTCGGCGAGAGAATGCATAACATAACTATAATTTTTCGCCAGGAAACAGAGACACCCCAAATCGAAGACAAAAATCTGTTTGGCAAATTGGGCCAAAAGATTCGCGTGAATGCAAAACAGTCAAAAGACTGGCAGTGCGCAGACCCCTTCCCACTGTCCATCCCATCCCATCCCATCCCAACCCATTCCGATCCTATACGATACGATACGATCTACCCATACGATACGAAACGACCACACTTGTTAAATTAATATTATTATTTCTTTTGATATTTTGACATTTACGTGAGAAATGTTTGCATTGGCAATGAGCTTCTATGGGGCTGCTTCGGGTTCGGCCTCTTGTGCCGCTAATTCTGCGGACGCGATTCTGCGGATGGGATGCTCTTCTTCTGAAAAATGAAGTCTCTTTCGCCCAGAAAGAAAGAAAAGCGAAGTGACAGCTTAGAACGGGGAAATGGGTGCCATTCTACAGAGATATGTGCCTATAGGTATATGTGTCTGGTGATATCTGGTAATCATGCCATTGTCTAGAGGCTGCAAAGTGCGTTGTTCAAGACCGGGGGGAGAACTGCGTAGATCTTGGAACCACAACAACTAATTTGGTCGAAAGCTATACATATATGTAGGGGTGTACTATAAAATAGGGGGAATTATCGCAAATGATTTACAGGTGATTCTAGAGCTTCCTCCTTCGTCGCGATCGATCCTTTGTGTCCTTTCCTTGTTTATATCGCCGTAAACAATCCATCGAGAACTGCAGTTTGAGGCAACGATTGATGAGGGCCCGACGCCGCCAGCACCGCCGCCACCGCCTCTGGCATAAACATTCCCTGCACCGTCCCTGCCCCCTTGGTATTCCAATCCAAACAATTCGGTCGAAACGCAGCGGGATTGGAGGGGGAATGCGAATGGGAATGGGATCCTCGGATCGGTCATCTGTGTGGCATTGACTCTTGAGGCAGTGCCAGAGAGACTGGCGCTGAGATTTGTTTATTATCCATTTGCATTTTCAAGTTTGAACTAAAATGTAAACTACAATATTCCCGAGCAACACAACGTCTCTCAACCCTTGTCCATCTGTGGTCCCTGTGGGCCCTAGGAAAGGTGTCTATTAATAGAGATCCATGGGAGAAGAGGAAGAGACGTGTACGCCGTACGGCCACCATCAGCATCAGCATCAGCATCGCCATCAGCAGCGTTGTTAAGGCCACTGAGGCCACCTCCACCTCGTTGAACGTCTCTGCACCATTGTTGCAGTCCAGAATTTCTCTCTTTGGCTTTTGTGTACATTAACAGGACTTTGAACTTTCCTCCCATTGGCAATGAATGGACGGACACGGGGCTACAGACACGGCCACAGACAGAAGGACAGAAAGACGGACAGACGGACGGAGAGGCCATGCAGTGTGCGCCTCGATTTGCGCAGATCTCTTCTGCATCGGTGGGAATGGAAAAAACCATACGAAATGGAACACACGGTTGTTCTTCGGCATTGCCTGGGTCAATGTGTGTGGGGGGCGGAGGGGGGAGGTGCATTATGGTGACTCAATTGGAGTGCTAAGAAGATCTTTGGGGATCCCATCATTGCAAGGAGTGTCCGTGTCCGTGCCCGTGCCTGTGCCCCCCGTGTACTTCCTGCTCGTGTCATCTGCGATTACCAATCTGCGATCTGCAATCGCTGCACGGTGCTGCCCGAGGAATTATTAATTAACGGCCTGTCACAGAAACATGCGACATTTCGTTTGCCTCAACATCAACGATTCTGACATCGAAAATATGGCACAGGCCACCAGACCACCAGACCACAGATCGCTTAGGGGGAGAGCAGAGACCAGAGACCAAAGACCGAAAGAAGGCAGCAGCACTTGTCAGCTGTTCCTCGGCGATTTCTTTAGAGGAATGTTCACGAACGTACAAGTTCTCCCCAATCACACATTCATATTTCTTGAGTGGCACACCGTTCGGTGTTCGATGGAATATCGAGGGTATAGAAAATGACGTGATTAGGTAGAACATTCTATACACATATGTGCTATGTGCTGTGTGCTGTGTGTGTGAGTGTCGGTGGCAGGCAACCACCTGGGAAGAGTGTGGACGAGGAGAGGGATATATGAATAAATGGGCCGCAAATTGGCAAGACACAACTTATGGGATGTCTGGCCCGGCCCACGCACAACACCGCAGAGCACAACGCAACACCCCACCCCAGGGGGGCACGTTGAAGGGGTTTTCCATGGAAAACCACCTTCGCAACGAGAATTCTGTTTAATTGCCGCCAACATTTTGATGTACTCCGCGGTGGCAAAAAAGCAAAAATGAACGCGAGCGAATTGGCAGCTAAGAATGCTCAACAGGTTGCAAAAGTCTGGCGGGCTGGGGGTTTGGCAGATGTTTAGCCATAGGATCACCCACACCCACGCCCCACTACCTCAAATCACGCGGCCCGGGGCTGGGGCCTGGGGCCTGGGAGGGGGCCTGAGACGCGCGTTCTATAGAAAAAGCAAACAAAACGCCGCAAAAGCAGCAAAGCAACCGCTTTATTGCACATGACCTCGTCTTCAGAGCTCATTGAATGAATCGATGATTATTTAGACGATTAGTCGGTGGTGGCTGAAAGGAGAAAAGCTTTCGCCATGGATAAACAAATGATCAAGTGCTATGGGATGGATATACACAACGAATTGATGGCCTTTCCACGCAAAGATATCGAGGCGGAGATCTATGAGTATCTGGGTTATGACTACAGTGAACCCTGCCTTATAGATGGGAGCCCACCTGACGCTGTGTTGCGCCAATTACGTGCGAGATTAATCAATGCCACGACAACATGAACAAATTAAGCGCATTCATTTCGACATAAATTTATATCACATGCGAGTAGCGAAGAAGAGCCCCAGCCCCCTCCATCCGTATATATGAAACATACAAAGATGCAGAACTACAAAAACGTAGAGCCGTAGAACCCGTAGAACCCGTAGAGCCAACAAGTGCCAGCAGAATGCAATGCCGGCCATGCTCTGACGTTAATCATACGCCCCGTGTGCCAACCAACCCCATCTTCAGTGCCCATTCCCCCGATCCCCCGATCCCCCGATCCTCCGATCCCCATTCGCACGACGCTGATGCTGATGATGATGCTGATGATGATGATGATGATGCAGACGACTTTGGCTCACATCGTGGCCGTGTGGCCTCTCGGTCCACGTCCTTAATTATAAATTGATGAATCTTCAAATAAACAAACAAGAATTATGGCGCTTACCGGTACAGAGAGACAGAGAGAGGGAGAGGGCGATCCATGGCCCAAGGGGGTTTCTGATAGGAGGAGAGTGATGGATGCATCTGCCCGTGGACGGTCTGTGGATGCCACACATTTATAATGTCTTTCCCATAGATTCCACTGATACATCTGCAAATACATAAGTATATATGTATTTGTATTTGTATTTGTATGTAGCACTCACTCGCGTTGTCGTTGTCGTTGGTCAATTGGGTGGGAATGACGCATGTGGTTCGCATTTAGCAGGTTGTCTCGTCTCGTCTTAGCCAGTGCCATTTCGATTTCCACTGCCATTTCATCATAGAAATTCCCTCGTTTCTTTGCAGACACCATTTCATCGTCATGACGAAGGACCAGCAGGCCACTCCCATACCCGAGGAGCTGTACAATCTCACACAGCTGGCGGAGGTCACGCTGGCAGCGGGTCCCCTGATCACGGACGGCGAGGTTAAGCCCCACTTCTATGCCTGTTCGTCGGACGATGACTCCAATTACTACAGCCACAAGGTGTTCGATCGCAGGAAACTGCGGCGCTGCACCATCTCCGACTCGAACTCCTGCACCAGCAGCAGCAGCAGCAGCCACAGCAGCCACAGCCACCAATCCGGGGAGCCCCAGGAGCAGGAGCGGCACGATCATCAGGAGCAGGCCACGGAGGACGAGCACATCTGTCCCGAGTGCGGCAAGAAGTATTCCACATCCTCGAATCTGGCGCGCCATAGACAAACCCATAGGTAGGGGACGACAGAGAACCGAAAAGATCTCAAAAGAGAACCCAAACTAATCTTGAATCCTTTCGAAGGTCAATTATGGACAAGAAGGCACGCCATTGCCCCTTCTGCGAGAAGGTGTACGTGTCGATGCCCGCCTACTCGATGCACGTGCGCACCCACAGCCAGGGCTGCGAGTGCCACCACTGCGGCAAGTGCTTCTCCCGCCCCTGGCTGCTGCAGGGCCACATCCGCACCCACACCGGGGAGAAGCCCTTCAAGTGCAGCGTCTGCAGCAAGGCCTTTGCGGACAAGTCCAACCTTCGGGCCCACATCCAGACGCACTCGAACACCAAGCCGCACTCGTGCTCCCGCTGCGGCAAGGCCTTCGCCCTGAAATCGTATCTGTACAAGCACGAGGAGTCCTCCTGCATGAAGAACCGCAGCAGCGGCGGTGGCAGCGGCAGTGGCAGCGGCAGCGGCACAGGGCGACCCCCTGCATCGCCCAAGCGGCAGCAGGAGGGCGGCTCCAGCTGTGGCTCCAGTTCGGGCTCGATTTCGGGCTCCCCCTCGACGGTGACAACGACCGCCCCTCCGGACTCGGCCAAGTCGACGCTGGCCAATAAGCTGCTGCAGAAAGAGAAGGAGCGGCGGCAGGCGGCACTGGCATACCAGAGCTCTTCCTCCTCCTACCCGTTGGGCGACAACGAGCACTTCAAGCGGACCAATGTGATCCAGCCGACGGCTCTGGCCCATCCGAGTGTGCTCTACCAAACGATGCATCCGCTGCACTACCACTATCACGTACCCAACCCACCGCCCCCCACAGAGGGCGGTGCGGCAGGCACCGGGGCACAGGAGCAGCCGGTCGACTTTTCGCCAAAGAACAACTTCACGCACTCGGCCAAGACAAGTCCCTTTGAGCTCACGGGCAACTATGCGATGGTGGCATAGTCCCAGGGCAGGGACCACATGCAGAATATATCCAAGCAAAAGACACCAGAGAGAACGAAAGAACTTCAGAATCGAGGATAGCAAAACCCCCACAAAGCACCCACCCTGCACCACCCAGAGTCCAAGTCCAAGTCCAAGTCCAAGGCCATTTTCTTACTGTAGTCAACGAATATGTGATAAAAAAACAAAAATGCAAAAGAGCTAAAGTACCATTTAGAGAGTAGATGATTCCAAAGAGAGAGCACTAGCTGATCCACGAGACAGATCACTCCAAAATAGAGCGAGACAGAGCGAGAGAGAGAGAGAGAGAGAGAGCGCAAAGGAAGAGGAGCAGAGGAAGTTATACACACGATATAGATATCTAGACAGGGATCGATCCGATGGCCCCTCTAAGGCCGCGATCGTTTGATCTTCACTTAGTTGTAATGAGACTTCTTTAGAGACTTGCCAAGAACAACGACAAACCACCAATGTAACCAGTATTTTTTTGATAGCACATACAATACGATCGATCGATTGGTCGATCGTTCGATCAGCATATATGTAGATCCAGAGATCGTCCCCGCTCACCCGATCGTCGACACCCACAGCAAAGCTAATTTTATACACACACACACACATTTCTTCTCACTTAGAATTATGATTTTACAAGATACAACATAGACACACACGCACACATAAACACTGAAAAGTATACATAGTTAACCTTATTAATCATTTCGCTTTAAGGCATTGAGGATGGGGCTTCCTGCTTCCCGCACGGAAGTCGGTCCAAAACGAGAGATATCTAGTCTTTATCTTTAAATTCGGCGCACATCTTGTGGGTCTCCTCCACATGTGTGCGGCACTTTATTTTAAGCACTCTTACGGCCGCATGTGGTGCAATAATTGACATAACTATAACACTAATTAGCCCCTGACACACACCCCTACCCCTAGCTATACATCTATACATCTGAAGACCTATAGATCTATAGATCTATACACATATCGCATATTATTTTGTAGCACTTTACACATTACGAGTAGTTATCGTCGAGCATATTTAGAGGGACACGAGAAGCACACTGCATTTTCTATACTCAACCCAACTCCACCTACGACTCGAACCTACAGCTAATCGCACCAAAGATATCGTACATACATACACCTACTCTATAGAGTGCACCTGCATATACCTTGGTGCACACACATTATATATTCGTACTTAACATATACACCCTATATCTAGATCTTAAAATTGTATTATAGATTTGCACATTTATTCGAATTAAACGAGAGATCCAACGATCCCTGAGAAATGAACACAAGAGTTTTTCTATGGATATCCATCCAATAATTTCAACAATTTCGTCAATATTTTACGAAAGAACTTCAAAATGTAGGGGAATCCAAATTCTTGTGGTTGATTGCTGTTTAATGTTAACATTTTATTAAATTTTTAACGAAACATGAAGATTTGGAATACAATTAGTGTGTGGACTGTGGGCTGCGGATCGAAACACTCGATCTACGTGTATGGTCGTGTGTATGCCACCACACCCCAGTGTTAATAACTATGCGGCTGCCAAGCCTTCAAAAACAATAACAAATAATTAAAAATTTGGTTCCCAAAGGTGCTTAGATATTAGACCATATGGATTTTGAAGAATCCATTAAGGTGGGTCTCTGAATGGGGCCGCCGCAGCGAACCACCAGATCCTCGAACGTCTTGTTGTGTAGGAAGCAGACCAGAATGGCAGTCATGTTGTCGCCTCCAACCTCGGTAATGTTGAAGTCGGTGGCCAGGCAGCTGTTCAGCAGCTCCTCGCAAATGCACTCCGGGGTCATGCCCGCGGCGAGGTGCTTTCGCACAAAGTCACACACCTCCTGATTGGACATCACATCCCAGATGCCATCGCAGGCGAGGACCACGAACTCCCAGTCCTCTGTGAGGTCGACCACCTCCACATCGGGATAGGCGGTGACGATCTGCTGCTCCGGTGGCATGTACATGTTACGCTTGTACATGCAGTCGCCAAAGGCCCGAGAGAGGGCCAGAATGCCATTGACGCGATTGAGCTCGATAAAACCACCGCCGGCCAGGATGCGGCTAGTCTCCAAATCGTGTTGTGGCTTGTGGTCCCAGGAAAGGGCGTGAACCTTGCCCCCAATGCTGGCAATGGCCCGCGAGTCCCCAGCATTGGCACAGTAGAGACGCTGCTCCTTGATCAGTACTACCACAGCGGTTGAGCCCGCTGTCTGCTGCTGCCAGGATCCATTCTGCATGATCTCTTTGTCAAGGTCCAGGAACCCGCGCCTCAAAGCCAGCTCCACGTCGTTGTCAAAGTACTCCCGTCGCTTGGTAATGAACTGGTGCAGATGAAGACTTACATATTTGGCCACTGAAGCACCGCCATGTCCATCGTATACCCCGAAGAAGGAGGCAGTGGGGTCCTGTGGCAGCGAGAGGATGATGGTGTCGGCGTCCTCCATTTCAGTGCGCCAGCCCTGCATGCTGCTGGATCCCACGCGGAAGAGACTGTTCTCGTACTCGGCCGAGTTCTTGGTGGTCACCGGCTGCGACAGTGTCTGCCCCATTATGTACTTCAGAAAGGGACAAGCCATTACACATCCCGGACTTTCTGTACTACGATGGATTCTATACTCACTTGCTGCTATCCTTTGTTCTGACTCGAAAATGTTTAACCAAAGTAGAGATGTTTTATCGGTGTACTTTTTGGGACTGCTATACAAATGGGTCTGGTCTGGTCTGGTCTGGTCTGTAGTATTTACCTGACTGAATCGGCAGGCGAAGCATACTATTCAAAGGGAATGAAAGAAATCAAAGCTATGGCTTCTATGTTCAATAATATTTTTAGGTTTTTCAAATGCTCAAGTAAGGGTTTTGAACTCGAAAAAATCGGCACCTAAGGCGAACCGAATGATTGTGGAGAAATATGGTGAGGTCAAGATTTTTTGGAGTGACTAAAACGAAATGAAGCTAAACGTTGTGAGTTGCAGCTACATACGTCTGCGACTCTTTTTTTTATACCCAATACTCAGTCAGCGCGGCTCCCCTCCGCCTGAGAGAGCACACAGTGCACGACGAAGAGTGTATGCGAGAAAGGGAATGAGTGAGCGCGTGGAAGGCCTTGAGTAGATACTGCAAATTAATTTGTTCCTTCTGGATATAGTAATAATCCGATCTTATCCAGATTTCTTAATCTGTTAGATATGGTCATTCTCTATGATTCTGCATTTTTAGTTTTTCCGTATCTTTAAAATGTTGGATGCCACAGAATACACTTGTAACATTGCGATATCACAAAAATTAGAGACAAGGCATTTTCCAGGCGGAATCCGCAAGCTGATCAAAAAGATGGGAGGAATTGGTGACTAACGATGGAACACATTTATGTACTTGAAAGAAAAAATGCATAACCATTTTTCGAAGACATATCTCTCCTCGACCGATTTGTATGAATTTTTCTTATATTTAGTAGGTATGGGATAAGGTTTTTAACTAATTTTGCTCTTCCTATCACGATTTTTGGGCCGTCGAACGAATAAAGCAAGAAACATGCGAAATATTACAGCAGAAAAAACAAATTCACGAATCCAACAAGATAACGAAAATGTGCGTGTGAGCATGTCGCAATTGGGTGAATCTCAGTCACAAAAGGCACGAGATAAACGAAATCAACAAACAAAGACTAAAACAGACACAACGCTTATCTTCTTCGTCTCGCATCCAAGTAAGAACCAGACATTGAATATGTCGCTCATCGGAAAGTTCTGACTTGTGCTATGGACACACACATTGTCATGCGCTCGATTTCAAGTCAAATGGACTTATTAGGAATAGTGCAGCTACTTATAATTGAGACAAGATTATTGATTCTTGCTCATCGGCACGGATCCAGATTCGACCCTGTTCCTGAAGTTCATTCGCTCATTCAATTCATGATTCCACAACATCTTTCGCAGCAACTGAAATAGTTCTCAGTACTGCGGCAAATGGTTTGCTAGTATATTATATAGTCGTTCTACACATATACACCATATCGCATATAGATTTGCACAGAGATCCCTGAGAAATGAACACAAAAAGTGTTTCAAAATGTAGTGGAACTCGAATTCTTGAGGATGATAGTTGATTGCTGGTTAATTTTAACATTTTATTACATTTTTAACGAAACACCTGACAAATTTGGAATAAAATAAATGTGTGGACTGTGGGCTGTGGGCTGCGGATCGAAATACTCGATCTGCTATCGTGCGTATCACGTGTGTATGTCACCACACCCTAGTGTTAATAACTGTGCGGCTACCAAACCTCCAAAAACAATAACAAATAATTAATAATTCCTAATTTGGCGCCCAAAGGTGCTTAGATGTCAGACCATATGGATTTTGAAGAATCCATTACGGTGGGGCTCTGATTGGTGCCGCCGCAGCGAACCACCAGATCCTCGAACGTCTTGTTGTGTAGGAAGCAGACCAGAATGGCAGTCATGTTGTCACCTCCAACCTCGGTAATGTTGAAGTCGGTGGCCAGGCAGCTGTTCAACAACTCCTCGCAAATGCACTCCGGGGTCATGCCCGCTGCGAGGCGCTTTCGCACAAAGTCACACACCTCCTGATTGGACATCACATCCCAGATGCCATCGCAGGCGAGGACCACGAACTCCCAGTCCTCTGTGAGGTCGGCCACCTCCACATCGGGATAGGCGGTGACGATCTGCTGCTCCGGTGGCATGTGCATGTTCCGCTTGTACATGCAGTCGCCAAAGGCCCGAGAGAGGGCCAGAGAGCCATTGACGCGATTGAACTCGATGAAACCACCGCCGGCCAGGATGCGGCTTCTCTCCTCTTCGTTTTGTGGCTTGTGGTCCCAGGAAAGGGCGCGAACCTTGCCCCCAATGCTGGCAATGGCCCGCGAGTCCCCAGCATTGGCACAGTAGAGACGCTGCTCCTTGATCAGCACCACCACGGCAGTGGAGCCGGCTATCTGCTGCTGCCAGGATCCATTCTGTATGATCTCCTTGTCAAAATCAAGGAACCCACTCTTCAAGGCCCCCACCACGGCGTTGTCAAAGTACTCTCGTCGCTTGGTAATGAACTGGTGCAGATGAAGTCCGGCAAATTTGGCCACTGCAGCACCGCCATGTCCATCGTATACCCCGAAGAAGGAGGCAGTGGGGTCCTCCGGCAGCGAGAGGATGATGGTGTCGGCGTCCTCCATTTCGGTGCGCCAGCCCTGCATGCTGCTGGATCCCACGCGGAAGACACTGTTCTCGCAATCAACCGTGTTCTTGGTGGTCACCGGCTTCGACAGTGTCTGCCCCATTATGTACTTCAGAAAGGAAGAAGCCATTACACAACCCGGAGCATCATTTGCGATCTCTGCTACAATGGATTCTATACTCACTGGTTTTCTAGTGTTAGTTGTCCTTTTTTCTGAGTCGAAAATCGTTAGCCAAAGAAAAGATTTTTTGTACTTTTTGCGACTGCGGTCTGTAGTATTTGGCAGACTGAATCGGCAGGCCAGGAATAATTTTCACAGGGCTATGGCTTTTAATGAAAAGCCTACTATGCCCTAAGCCTCAGCATTAATTATTATTTAGAAGAAGAGTTTGGGCAGGACCTACCTTTGGAGAATCGAAGAATTCTTGGCTACTCAAAGTAGCTCCCTCTCTCTCTCTCTTTATGGGAATAAGTGAAGAAGTTGGACATCGAGGAATATATGTACTCTGGAAATAAAACAACAGACGTTCTATATAACTAATACAATTTACGGAATTTAGGGGAAAAATACGAAGTGTTCGTATACAAAATTTTGTAAAGAGGACTTTCAATATTTGAGGATGCTTAAGGAGAAGCTCCTCCCCTTTGTCCTTGGTTAGTGCCTTGGCGCTTGCTTTGACTTACCCCCCTTTTTCCCATTGAATAAAAAAGGCTTTCTAATTTTGTTTTGATAATTTTGTGTTTTGTATTTGTTTGTTATTTCTTTGGTTTCTTTTTTTGCTTTGTTTTTCTTTTCTTTTGTATTAATTTTTTTTTATATAAGTTTTTTCCCCTTTTTTTGATAGCGTTTGTTTTCATATACACAAATACATATACATATATATAGTATATATATATATAGTATATATTTTGTTGATATACACTTATCGTGTATGTATGTATATATATTCTTGTTCATTTAATATATAGACATTGATTTGTAATTGGTTTTTGTTGCGGTTGCTTTTTGCTGTTGCTGTTGCTTTTTGCTCTTTGCTGTAGATTACTACACGTTGTTTATCCTTTTAGGCATATGTACGAGAGTATGTTATTTATCATAATTTGTTGTACGGCTATGCATCCGTATCTATGTTTGTGTGTTTGTGTGTGTGTGTGTATCTGTGGCTGTGTCTATGTCTGTGTCTCCCTCTGGTTGTGTCTCTGTGTGATGCTTAGATATAGGCATTTCTACATTCACAATTCTTAATTAAGTAATCCATTTCCTGGTTGTATATATTTCTCTTTAAAGTGTAAAGACACTAAATTTCACAATGTTCGATTTGTTTTTCTCTATTTCACTACAAAAAAGAGACAAGAGCCCCCTCCCACAGAAAACCCCTCGTGTGTGTATTTTTTGGGAGGGGAGGAGGGATATTTCCAAGCCCAGAATCAGCCGAAAATCAATTGGAGGGGAACTCGAATTCCCCAATCCATACCCATTCCCATTCCCATTCCCATTCCCATACCCATACCCATAACCCCCCGGGGGACAAAAGTTTTGTTCGGTTAGTGGTTGTATCTTCTATGTTTTGAATGTTCTATGTGTTTTTTGTTTTTGTTTGTTTATTTGTGTCTTTGAGTATGTAAATAATTTACGAAAATGTCTGGTTTATATATATATATATATATATATCGATCGTATGTATACATATATAATATCTATATAGATATAGACGTATTATAAAATCTCTAAACAGCCATAAAAGTCAAAAGTTCTTATCATATCTATCAATTATCTAGACGCGTTTACACTTTACTTCCACTCTACTAAGTTTGACGACGACGACTCGTTTTAACTGGAGCTTACATCTGGAGTTTATTATCTCTATCTTTGAAATCGGAACTCGATTGTTATAGGTTTGCTTATCTGTTGGTTTGGGAAGGAGGGAACTATACATAAATACAAATGTTGCGGCTCATTGCTTCGATTTTTGTTTGGTTTGGTTTGGTTTGGTTTTGTTTGGGTTTCTTTGGTCTCGATACAATCATTCCTCTACGATTACTTGTATTCGACAAATTAGCTGGCCTTCTCTGATCCAAAGGTACGCATATCTGATTACGACACAGACACATATATATGTATATAGTACATATACACATATTCGTGTATATATATGTATATAGTATTTTGATTCGCATAAAACTAAACGCTAATATCGATAGCCTTATCAATTACAATGCTAAATGTATCGGTGTGCTTGGTTTTTGATATAAGTTTTTTGAATTTCATGTTCATTTCCGTTTTCCTTATGCCTAAAAAAGAGATGGACACCAAGCAAAAACATTCAGTACACATTCATAGGGATACGAGTAGAATACGAAAAACTTTGATTGAAGTACGATTAGAGTTGTGTTGTGGTTGAGTTGGAGTCGTGTGGAGGGAGGTTGGTGAATATTTGTTGAGTAGATGGTGATTTCTGGGTGAATTGTTGATCCACTATTGGTGTATTGTTGATGAAGTGTTGGTGATTCGTTGGTGAGTTTCCCGATTGGTTGGCAATACAACTTTCAAGTTCTCCCATCCATTCGTTGGAGATCCATCAATCGTATGCGCAGAATCTAGAACCCTGACAAAATCAACGCTTCCTAATGTGATAAATATGTGTGTCCAGGAGCGTATGTATGTACGAATATGACTTGGTGCCCACGAAAAGGAAATCCTATATACTTTCATAATATCCATGAATGTATGTATGTTTCAGTGTGGGTTTAAAAGTGAGTGTTTCTGTGTGCGATCTTTGATTACCCGTCTTTGGTTTACTTTCGAATGCCGCCAAGCCATTGCTGCCCTCTACTCGCTATGGTATATGCTATACATATCCTGTCGTTTTATGAGTAGAGATCTACCACTAATCGATTTCGTATATAAAAATATTTAAATTCTTTTAATCTGAAACTGCGCAATCCAATGTCCAATCGCTACCATCGCTACAAGTACATCTATATATGCATCTTATGTATGTATGTATGTATATCGTAGCAAATCCCATAAAAGTGCTCTCTCTCTGATCGATCTATTAAAACATATACATGTAGTAGATATTGTTTCGATTACGTTTTGCATCACCTACGATGCAAGGAATCTTTGCAATCCAACTATTGCTATCCGCGTCCAACGTCCTATAACTTTTCTCGATTTCTGCCGTTTTTTGTTTCGAAATCAGCAAAAGGTACAATCATCATTTTAAATTCAATATCTTTACCGATTAGCCGTAATATATGTGTGTGTATATGTATATATATGCATGTATGCTTGTCTTGTATATGTCGTCTATGAGTATCATCTCAGCTCTAGCTGCTAGTTATCATATATCCGTGTATATATGTATGTATGTATATATAACGTATGTATGTATATTTTTTTGGTTTTTTTTCGTTTTCTTCTGTTTTTAGGTAGGAAATATGCTAGTCTTATAAATTTCACACATCAACATTTTCGGTTATCGTTTACGATTTCGGTTTCGGTTTTCGGGGTCTCCTTTTCGTTTTGTTAGGAAATAATTTTGTATTTAATAAAATATATATGTGTATATACTATATATATCCATAGACTTATCCATTTGCTATATGTGTACGTGTATATGTACGTGTATTTGTTGAGTGTTGTGTTTTGTTGTGTCTGTTTATTAAAAAACATCTAATTTCAATCCGAACCACAATATTTTTAAGAGAGTTTTTTGGAGAAAGTTCTTCAAGTGAAGGAAAACGAAGATTACATATATCATATCATATCGTATCATATAATATCATCATACATGTATGTACGTATGTACATTATTACTGTATGTATATTACTGGTAGATTAAACCTAATTAAGAAGCTTACATATATATATCTTTAAAGCAGTATGCTATAAGGAGAAGGGCCCCTGCTATTCGATTCTGCTGCTGTCCTGAAGTGCAGCCAATCCAGCATTCGTTCAGTTCAGGTTCAGCGCTTGACCGAAACGAAACTCTAATTATGGACGGGTTATTATCAATCTTGTTTGTCAAAAACATCGTCGTACTCCGTCGTACAATTCGTAGCTGATAAATCTGTTTGTTCTTTGATTTCCAGTTCGGTTGTTCCTCTATCTTTAAGTTTAAGATTACTTTTATTGATTTCCATTGTTCTCTGTGTTCTGGTAAATGCAAAACCAAAAATACGAGTACTATTACTTTGCAATAAAAGCTCATCAATTGTTGGTCAATCAAGCAACTTCGTGGGGCCATTGGGAGGTTGTTCTTCGGGGGGTGTTGGTGTGCGAAATCAATCTATATAATCTGCAGAAACCTGGTTGGTCTTTCAACTAAATCCTAAATCAGCTGAAGCTTTCGACTAAAACTAAACCTTAGCCTAAACCTAAATTGTTTGCACAATTGCTTTGTTTTGATTTTGGTTTGGGTTTTGTTGGTTGGTTGTTTTTGGGCTTTTGCTATCGATAGTATTGCACAATATTACGATTAATTGTTATTATATTTCTGTTTTTTTTTTTTGCTAAACATTAAGATTTACTCCATTTGTAATTTGGTGGGATATATGTTGTATTTGTGGTTCATCATTCAATCATTATCATCATCATCATCATCATTATCTTCTGGTGTTCTTCAAAAGAAAGCATGCAAAAAAAGGATAAGAGGATAATTCGAGAAAATAAAAAATAAAACCAAAAACAGGGATTCCATAATTGCGTTATCGAATATCGGTTTATATATGTATTTTGTGGTAGGACATAGGTATTTATATAATTCTGGTAATAGTAAGTAAATATTTATATATATATATTCATATGGTTGATGTTCCATTATGCACTATACATACATATGTACGCATGGGCCATTGTGGACCACAGAAAACATCAGGCAAAAGAAACGACACACAAACAAAGTACAAGTTAAGGATAAAAGTAAAAGTAAAGGTAAAGGTAAAAGTAAAATTAAATTTTAAGTGTAAGTGTAAAATGTTAAAATAGTCAGATAAAGGCAACTCATCCTATCAATCCAGATTATGATTACAAACACAAGTACATAAGAAATATTGTAGTAAACACCGTTAAGCATTAGCTTTAGCTTTATATATGTATACATATACATATATATGTATATATATATATATATCATATCGTAATCGTAATCGTATTCGTATCGTTATAGTTACACATCATTTTCTACTGCTATCTCTTCATGCTGTTTGTTTGTTTTTTCTGTTGCTGGAAATCGAAAGGACGACGAGTACAAATATTAAGGCTACACGTTAAAACATTTTCGCATTTCGCATTTCTATATAATATACGTATATTTAGTGTGTTTAGAGTGTTTTGTGGATGTGGGTATCCTTCTCTTCCTATATTCCTATATCGTTTGCTCTTTTACACGTCAAATTGCTCTCACAGTGGGCCACAAAAGTCTGCAGCTGTCTCGTGTACGAGTGTGAGTTTTTTGTTAAATTTAAATTGAATTTGTTTTTGTTTTTTTTTTTGTTTGTTTGTTGTTGTTTAAATGTAAATTTAATTTTGTTTTCGTTAATTTTAAATGTAATTTTGTTATAAATTTAATTTGTTTTGTTGTTTGTAAGTCTATTAACGTTTCGTTTTTGTTACATTTAAAGCGTTCTTGATTTGTTTTTTCTTTTGTTTTCTTTTGTTTTGTTTTATTTTAATTCGTTTTTCATTTTTTTGTTGCTGCTCCTAAAACATTGAGTAGAAAGTGAAAAGTTGTTCCATTACAGATGCAGATACATTATTTAATTGTAAGATATACACATATAATATGAACAATATATGAACGTTTCAAACACACACCGACAGGAAAAAAGTGCAGGACGAAAAAACACAGAATCGACAAAACTTTTCGCTCTCTCTCTGCGAATGGGGGATACAGCACAAGTGTTTACGTTTACGTTTATTGTTACTTCTATTCCGTTAATATATAGGTATTTGTATTTATATTTATAGTTTGAATGGTCCATAAAATTTCTATAAAAAAAAACTCATCCTATCCCGTATCCGTATATCCGTATATCTATGGATGCTGCTTCGCTTCTGATCATTCGTTTTTCGGTTTTACAATTCAAGTATTTTTAATTTTTAATTGTTTGGTTTTTGTGTTGGTTTTCTTCTCGTTTTATTGTTTATGACAATTGTTAGCTGCTTGTTTGCCGTTTATTGTTTATCGTTTATTGTTTTTATACACAAAATATATATATGCATTGTATATACCACATCTAGATCTATAGTATGTACTTATGTATTTGTATGTACTCGTATATATTCACAACACTAACGTTTTCTTAATTATCGCCGCTACACAATGCTAATTACTCGTAAATGTTCCTTCTTTCGTTTAATTATAAACTACAAAAAGTTCTCTCTGTGTTTTTTTTGTCTTGTTAAAAAGTTGGTTTAAAAAACGATTGGTTTGTTTTTGTTTTTGTTTATGTTTTTGCTTTTACTTTGTTTTGTTTTGTTGTTCTGTTAACGCTATTGAATCCTGCACACTAATTAGTTAACATATATTGATGCATATCGCTAGATAGATATTTTTACGTTTGTTGTATTCATAATTTGTAGTTTAATTTCTAGACGATGACGACGACTGGCAAAACGCTCCTTTCCTCCTTTCCTCCATCTCCCTCCTACTATAACTCCTCCTCCTACATATATCTTTATCGTTATATTTATCTTTATCAATTTCTTTGCTTTTTGTTAAAAACTACATCACAATAATTATATGCTAGATCCTTTCAATCGGAGTTTTACCTCTCTATCCCTCTAATCCCGAAAATGGTGCTGAACTAGAAGGGACGAAGGGTGGTTTTATGGGGGCTTGCGGGTTGCGGGCTGCGGTTAACTGTATCTTTTGTAACTGTATCTTCTGTATGTATCTTATATAGGAAGTGCCACCCTCGCTAAGGGAACGAAAAAAAATATATATATAAATTTGCACACGCAACGACACGTTTAAGTTTAGGTCTAACTACAAAATACTTTAGGAAACCTATTTAACAAGATTTTTAGGTGTACAATAGTTTATATATCATATACATATATCTATATCTATATAGTGTATAGTGTATAGTGTATAGTGTATAGGTTTTAGTGGGTGTATGCATGTATGGGTGTAAAGTAAGCCGGTTTTGTACATATCAAAATTGCGTGCTATATTTACACAAAGTTCTACCCAAACATACGGTTGATCCTCTGCCATTTTGCGGCAACAAAACCCAATTATTACTTGGGATTCAGGTTTTAAGTTTACGAAAGAAACATTCATTTTTCAAGAACAAATTAAAGAGCCTAAAAAGGTTAATCGATTATTGCTAGATTGCTTGTTGTTTTTTATTTGTTATTTGTTGTTTTTTGTTGTTTGTTTGGTTTTTGTACTTTAGTAAAACTTTTCCCATAAGTTCTTCCACTACATAATTTCAAAGGTCTTTGCTTGTAGGGTGTGGGGGTTTTGGGGCTGGCGCTGAGTGCTAAAAAAAAAACATAGTTAAAAGAAGAACGAAACTCTTCTTCGGTTGCCGAAGCATTAGAACGCTAGTTCTGAATGTTACGTGCGGGTCTTTAAGACAGAAAGGCCAAACCAACCGAGTGGCGCTGCCGCATGACACGCAACACGTATACAAATGCTGCTAATCTAATCAAGAATATGCCTTACTGTATGCCTGCTAGCCAGATGTTTTCTTCTCTGCTTTTCAACAATATATAAAAAAAAAAAACTGGGGCTTAAAAACTAATAAGGGTTTTCGACATTCAATCCAAAGACCTGCTAAAAGCGCTCTGATGCGTCCGATGCTCAGTTCTTAAAATGTACAAAAAAAAAATAAAACTTCAATCCATGAAAGTGCTCTTTCGCGCTCTAGTGTTAGAGATACTCTTCTCGTATTTATATATCGATATATACAATTGTTCCTATAATTATTTGTGGGTTTAACTTAATTTAGAATCGTTATTTGTTAATCGTATTTTGTATTTTTGCATATTTGTTGCGGTTATTTCTATGAGTGTGTTTCACGAGTGTGTATAAAAAAAAATGTCGCATTCATTGCCATCCTTACTCCTGCTCCTGCTCCTGCTCCTACTCCTATATTTCCTTCTACTTCTATCAGCTAGGTTTATCTTCGATCCTAGGGTCTATTTAGTTATTCTTGCTTTGCTTTGTTGTTTGCTAGTAAGGTTTTTGCGGTATTTCTTATTTACTTGTTAATCTACAATTTTTTTGAATTACTTTCTTCTTGTTTTTGTTTGTTTTGTTTTTCGTTCTTGTTGCTTTGTGTAAAAGGCAAATTGCATTAAATTTATATTGTTTGTTTGTTGCTTTTTGTTGTTGTTGGTGTTGGTGTTAATGTTGGTGTTGCATTAGTGGCTGCTACTGCTACTGCTGCTGTTGCTTATTATTTTTGCTCTCGTCTCGTGTTCGCATTTCGTTTTTGAGGTACTTTCTAAGAGTCTAAGGAATTACTAAGCTTTTTGTTTGTTAGTGTCGCTGGCGTGCCATTAAATTGTTTGTTTGTTGTTGTTGTTGTTGTTTGATATTGTAGTATTCATAATTATAGTATTACATATGCATATGTATATAATGTATGTATAATATATGTAGAGAATATTTTGATGTATCAATAAAATACAATACACAACACACATAGAGAATGAAACGCTTTCGTTTTGTAGAAGAGGAAAAAACAACAATCTGCATATACAGATAAAAACTACACACACACACATATACATATATATATGTCCGCATATATACCCATATATATACTATATATATATATAGAGAGAGAGAGAAGAAAGTGAAGCTATGGGCTCTACGCACGTCTTACACTTGCAAGCGTGTAAGACTGCTTCTCCGCTTTACATTTACAATTATGATATTATAGAACATAATACAACTGAATAATCGTAAGGGCTAGTCCAACGATGTGGAGTCTGCTGTATTCCAAATCCAAATCCTCTTCCAGTTGAAACAAATATCTCTTTCATATCCAAAGAAAACGAATGAGCTGGCGACGAGACGATGCTCTCAATGCTTGCGGCGTGATGTTCTGCAAAATATGTTGAATGCCGCTGAAGATGTTGATGCTGTTGCTGTTGCCGCTGCTGCGGCTGCTGCTGTTGTTATTGCCTCAGAAAAAGACGCTTCTGATGATGTGGCTGTGGCAGCAACTGAAGATGTGACTGAGGCTGCTGCTGATGCCTCTCTTGATGTGATAGACTCCTCGCTACCCGCCTGCAGCATACTGCTGTTGTGTTGTATAATCGTCTGCTGCATCAGTAGCATAAACCACCAGCACTGTGTCAACTGTAGCTGCTGCTGCTGCTGCTGCTCCTGTTGCTGTAGCTCATGGCTTGGGTCATCCACTCCTTCCTCAACCGAGGCCACAAACGATCTGCGAATGAATAAGGATACGAAAATTGAGTAAAGAACGTTCCCCTCCACGGTGCTCCGACAATCTCAATGGTTTGAACGCCTTTTAATTGTGCCGGCATTTTCGACTCACTCGAGCGCTGAATCATTCAAATGAGTTTTCTTGAGCTCAGATCGTGATGGTGGTGATTCGCTGTGTGCTGGTGGTGTCACATCTCCCTCTCTCTCTCTCGTTCTCGTTCTCGTTCTCGATTTCGTGTCGTCTCGTCTCGCCTAACCCTCTGTTCGTTCGTGTCACCCACTTTCGTGGCTCCCTACTCAGCCCCATACCATATGTTGGTGGGCGCGAAGTGCGCCGCATGCTTGCCGGCGGCAGCTACCTGGGCAGGACTGAGTGGTCCGAATTGGCTGTACTGCGTGGGTATCTGGATGTGGGCCGGCAACGGATGCGACGGTATCACCTAAAAGTAGCAGGGAAATCCCCCATTAGCATCCCTCGGCATCTATTTCGCCCCCAGCAGCAAGAGCCACTGGCACTCACCTGACGGCTGCTGCTGTTGTGCGCCGGTGGTGGGGCCACCACTGCTCTGTTGGCGTACGCGTAGCTGGGCGCCGCCTGCGACACAAACACCGTGGGACGGCGATAGATGTCGCCCTGCGCATAGATGTCCGTCTGCAGCATGGCCGCCGCTGCCGTGGACGAGGGCGAGCCGCCCAGCGGTGTCCCAGCCTGATGATGATGATGGCTGTGGCTGCTGTGGTGGTGATGCGGCGCAGCCGGCGGCTGGGAGGCCACACTGCCTGGCGGCGGCTGCGATGGCTGGCGGTAGACCTGAGGTGCCCCCCAGGAGGGCGGTCCCACAGCGGCTGCCGCCGCGGCAGCTGCAGCTGCGGCCGCTGCAGTCGCAGCGCTAATCGACGATGAAGACGACGACGAACTGCTCTTCGAGTGGGCCAGGGGCGGCGCCACAGCGGGTGCCACATAGCTAATGGGCGCAGCCGAGGGCGCCTCTCGCTTCGGATGCGCCAGCGGCGGTGCAGCAGAGGAGGATGTGGGCGCCCACGAGGAGCGCTTCGTGTCCAACTGCTGCTGTTGCTGCTGCTGCTGTGGGACGTATTCCGGATAGAACTCAGCCGGCTCCTGCTTTGGCGGAATGTGCGGCAGACTGGCGGATGGCTGCGGCTGCTGCACCTGCACCTGCTGCTGCGGCTGGTAGTTGCACTCGCTTTGGGCCATCGCTAGGATGCGTTTCTTTTGCGATTGCCCCGGCTCGTACTTGATGTTCGGCTGCGGCTGCTGTTGCACTTGCTGCTGCTGCTGCTGTTGCTGCTGCTGTGGCTGCGGCTGATAGTGTGGCTGCTGCTGCTGTGGCGGCGGCTGGTGTTGTTGTTGTTGTTGTTGTTGCTGCTGCTGCTGATGGTGATGCTTGGGGCTCCCTGCGGCAATGGCTGCCGCGGCTGCTGCGTGATGGCGTCGACGTGCGTCCTCCGGATCGTGTTCACCTACGGTTACGCATGGAATTACTAGCTGGACGTGCGATGACTTATGGCTGCGACTGAGATGCTGAGGCTGAGACGTAGAGACGGATAGGGGTAGGGGTAGGGGTAGGGGCACGGGTAGTGGGACAGGGGCAAGGAGAGCAGAGGCAGAGGCAGAAGAGGAGTGGGAGGAAGCAGCAGAGGATTGGGATTGGGACTGGGACTGGGACTGGGACTGCGGCTGGGATTGACTATGATGGCTATGATGATGATGGTGGTGATGGTGGTGCAGATGCTGTGGCTGTGGCTGTTGCTGCTGTAGCGATGGCTGATGATTGGAAGTGGAAGCAGAATTGGAGGAGGATGATGTCGATGATTGATAGTGTGAATGCGGCGGCGGCGGCGGCGGCTGCTGTTGCTGCTGCTGCTGCGGCTGATGCTGTTGTTGTTGCTGCAGATGCTGCTGCTGCAGATGCTGAGGCTGCGGCTGCGGCAGAGTCAAAGGAGCTTGTGGCAGAGTCAAAGGCTGTGGCTGTGGCTGAGGCTGGGGCTGGGGCTGAGGCAGAACGTGAAGCACAGGCAGTGGCTGTTGCTGTTGCTGTTGCGAGCATGAGGCGGCTGTGGCCATATCAAGGGCTGTCGCTGTCGCTGTGGCTGTTGCTGCTGCTGCTGCGGCTGCTGCTGCACCAATCCCGAATCCCGCATTTCCATTTCCATTTCCACTTCCATTCGAATGCGGCTGATTATTATGATGGTGGTGGTGGTGGTGGCTGTTATGATGAGGATTGCTACTGTTGCTACTGTGGTGGCTACTGCTATTACTGCTATTACTACCCTTACTGCCGCTGCCGCTGCCACTGCCACTGCCACTGGCACTCCCACCGCTGCCACTGCTGCCGCTCCCCAATCTGTTCGACGAGGAGGCGGAGGAGCTTGTTGCAGTGGAGCCTGGTGGCATGTGGCCGGAGCTGGAGCTGATGTTATTTGCGCTGTGGCTGTGGCTGTGGTGGTTTTGGTGGCTGTGGTGGCTATGGTGGTTTTGTTGGTTGTTGTTCTGGGCATTACCATAATTGATCGATTGCTGCTGCTGCTGCTGCTGCTGCTGCTGCTGTTGCTGCTGCTGTTGCACGTTGCTCTGGTTGCTGCTCCTCTGGCAATGCAGTGGCACAGAGGATTGCTGCTGCTGCTGCTGCTGCATCAGACTGCTGCTCGTCTGGGACTGGGCATGCGCCCGCTGCTTCACTGGCGCCGCTGTTGTTGCCCCATTGTCCCCGCCCTCGTCCTCGCTGTCCGAAATGGTGATCACTGCCGTCGGTGAGGGCGTATCATGGATGGTGATCGTCGGCTGTTGCTTCACATGCGACTGCTGCTGCTGCTGTGGATGCGGATGTGGATGCGGATGCGGATGCTGTTGCTGCTGCTGCGGCTGGTGCTGCTGCTGCTGCGGATGTGGGGCGTGCGACGGCGGCTGCTGGTAGCCTCCATTCGCCTGACAATTGCTCACAATATGATGGCCGCCCGACGAGGCGCTATACGGCTGCTGCACATGCGCCACTGGGGCGCCATGATGGTGGTGCGATCCCCCCGAGCTGCTGGGAATATCTGCAAGAGAGGAACGGAGTCACAGGGTGTTATTCCACCGGTTTTTGGTCGCTTAGGGGCTCTGCACTCACTGCTCGCCGAGGCTCCCCCACCGGATGAGGCCAGCACCGAGCCGCCCGCGCCGCTGCCGCCACTGCCGTAGTTGCCGCCGTAATTGCAGTTGTGATGCGTGTGGTACTGCGGCGACACGTGGGCCGTTCGCTGGTAGCGCTGCTGGTGCGGCGGCGAGCTCTCCTTCACGCGCTTCTTCACTGGCGACAGCTGCTGGTGCTCCTTCTTCTCATGACGCGGCACGCGATAAGAGTTGCCCTTGCTGCAGAGGAAAGAGAAGAAGATGCTTAGGGGCACAATATTTGGCGTAGATCTGTCGGAGATCTGGCGGGGAATACTCACGCTAAATGATGAGCCGGCGATTCCTTTTTGAGATCGTTGCGTGGCAAATTGAGATGATGCTTGGGATAGATCTCCTCCACGTTGAAGAGCGGCGTCGAGTCGACAATCAGCGAGTGGGCGGGCGCCTGCTGCGGCCACGAGGGCACCAGGGCCATCTGTCGCCCGGTCTGGGGCCAGGCCACACCACTCGCCTGCACGCGGTTCGTCAGCAGCATCCTCTGGCCCGAGGTGGGCTCCACCATCGACACTGGCACCGGCACGTTCACGTACTGCTGCGGCGGCACCTGCAGGGGCGGCTGCATGGTGGCACTGCCCACCACCACGTGCTTCGTGGGACTGGCCATCGCCTGGTACGACGGCGGACAGAGGATGTTCGACACCAACTGATGCTGGAAGCTGTCGGTGCGCGCCTGCGGATACTGGCGCGCCACACTGCGGCCGTTGTAGATCTGGTAGAGGCCCTCGTAGGCCAGGGGCCGGCCGTCCCGCACGAGGCGCTGCACTTGGCTGGTCAGCTGGTTGTTGATCGTAAATGTCATGTTCTCGGTGCTGCTGGGCACGAAATTGGTGACCAACGTCGAAGCAGGTTGTACGCTGGACAAGAGCAGAGGAAAAGAGACAGGGAATCAATCAATCAGAGGGAGATGGAGATAGAGGTCTTCAGAGGCATTCTCTTACGTGTGGAAATCGCCGCGACGACACACTTCCATCATCTGGACAGAGGCCTTCACGTTGTTGCAATACACATAGTCGACGAGGTGCGTGAGGCGCGTGAACGAATGGTTGAGCGCCTCTGCGGGGGTGAGGCGTCGCTCCTGGTCGATCGTCAGCATGCGCTTGAGGAGATCTATGAACTCCCGCCGATCGGTTTTCTCGGCCAGCAGCTGGCCGCCCTCCAGGTCCGTGGGCACATTCACCTGTCCGATGTCGTCCAGGCAGTTGAAGATGTACTTCCTCGCCTCCTTGCTCTTCGTGTTGGTCTCCGCCTCGTGCTCCTCGGTGGTCTTGAGGCGCCAGAACGGGTACGTCGAGTCCACGTCGCGGTAGAAGAACTTCGAGGTCTTCGAGGCGCTGTTCAGCATGTGCTCCGTGGGCAGCCCCTGCGTCTGCGAGATGTACCTGATCTGGTCGAACTCCGAGCTGCCGGGGTACAGGGGCCAGCCCAGGAAGAGCTCGGCCACCACACAGCCCAGCGACCACATGTCGATGGCCTCGCAGAACGGCAGCCCCAGGATGATCTCCGGGGCGCGATAGTAGCGCGACTGCAGATACGTGTTGCACACAGTTTTGCTCACATGCGAGGCGCTCCCGAAGTCGATCACCTTCACGCGGTACGGCTGCCGCACGGGATCGACGAGCATTATGTTCTCGGGCTTCAGATCGGCATGAATCAGACCCAATTGCTTGAGCTTCAACAGGGCCGTCAGTACCTGCGAACGGGGGCAAGGGAGAGCGCATGGTCAATGACTGATTTACGATTGATTTCGTTTGCCTTACCTGCTCCAAAATGGGTCTTATGTACTTCAAAGGCAGCGGCGAGAACTTGTTCTGCTTGAGGAAGTCGTACAGGTTCTGCTCGAGCATCTCGAACACCAGACACGTGTGGTTCTTGTGCTGGAAGCACTCGAAGGCACGCACAAAGTTGAACTCGTCGGCATTCTCCTGGCTCAGACGCGACAGAATGGAGACCTCGATCTGCCCCTGGCGGGCGTACGACGGATGGTTCTTCAGGATCTTGATAGCGACGATCTCGGAGGTGCCGCGCTTCCAGCATTTGACCACCTGACCGAAGGTGCCACGTCCCAAGAACTCGAGGACCTGCAACGAACGACAAGTGATTAGGGATCTTTCCTCGAGGATCTTCCATGAGACCTACCTCATACTCCGCCGAAAGCGAATACAGGACCTCGTGCTGCACCAACTGATAGTCGCCGTCGGCCCCGCTGCTCGACCTCTTGCTGGGGGGCTGCGTATTGGCATGGCCCCCCGATGTGGCAACCTTTGTGTGCGCCGTCTTGAGGCTGTTGCTGTGGTGTGGCACCTGCTGCTGCTGCTGCTGATCCTGCTGCTGCTGCTGCACTGCTGTCGGGCCGTGGCTGATGTTGTACGAGTCCACGCAGCCGCAATCGCAATCTGAAATGGCAGAGGACACACCAAGAAGTCAGTTTCGGGACTGCCATCGAATGCCGGAAGCCTAGACACGATCCTACCTCTCCGCAAGAACCTTCTAAGCAGAAAGGATATCATTTTGTCTTTTCGAATTTACTTCCCGTTCTATGATTTTGTAAAATTTTCGATTTGTTTCTGACTTTGTGAAAACTCTCCTGATTTTTCAGGCAATTTCCGCACCTGGCAGTAGTCTCAAAGCAACTGAGAGCCACATTCCCATTCCCATTCCCATTCCCAGACATAGGCGTATATCGAATATATCGAATATATATACGTTTATTCCTATATAATGCACTCGCACTCAGCGGACATCGGACAACATTCGCATTCGCGACTTGTCAACGCGCAACAAAGAAAGAGGAAGCCGCAGCCATTTAATGGGGTGATTGGGGCGGCGGGGTGGGCGGGGTGGTCCTCCCCCACCCATTGCTTTGGCGCTGAGTGGCAATGAGGAAGGATCCCCGCGGATCCCCTGTTTATTTACCCTTGACAAAGAGGCGGAGATGGCCAATGATGGGCGGATTCCAGCCGGACCCGTGGTTCTCTCCGTAAATCGGAATCTTTACGAGTCGGTACATTATTTTTGGTTTTTTCGTTTTTCGCTTTTTCGTTATCGTACTGCTTTTTCAAAATTTACTTTCGAATTGAAACGATAGATGTCTACTTTCCAAGGGGTAGCAGAATATTTGTTGAAGGAAAATTCTACGGGTTCTTCGACTTGGGAAAGGGTTTCCGAAGCCCCCCTTGAGGGGCAACGGTGGAAACGTTTCTTCGGGGGTGTTTCCCGTTCAAATATTCATCGACTCTTTTTGAATATTTGAAAAGCTGCGAAGAACATTCCAAAGGGCGTACGAATACACTGATTACAAAGGAGGTCTCTTCGAACTTTGAGCTGCACGACGGGGAGGAGGCCAGGAGTCCCTAAGTCCCTGAGAGGGTTTCCATAACACCCATACATTGGGGATATTTCTGTCATATTTCCGGCTATTCATTCAGTCATTCGGACATTAAATTATTCATTCATGTGGTGATGGAAATGGCTAAATTTAGAATCGGTTAACTAGCCCCATTCCCAAGGCAACCACTCACCGCTGCCTCCCCGCCACCCCCCCCGGCCACACTCGATCCATCCTTTTGCTTGACCGACTTCCAGGATTCGCATAACTTAATTAATTTGCGTCAAAGGACATTTGATACGAAGGCAAAAGGCATTAAAATAGCCCCCTACACAGGCCCCACACACAATGGTTGAGGTCTGTGCGGTTTCTGCACAAGGAGCGCACATGGGGGAGGGTAAGGGGGAGAGGAGGGGAAACACGTAGGGAAATAGGAGAGCCACACACACAGGCAGGGAGGGTAGGGGCACCTACTGCGAGAGGCCCAGGGCTGGCCACCGTTGGGTTCCGTTGGGCAGAGGAGGGAGCCCACGCACCGATGTCGGCCAATTACAGGATATACTATATGCTATATGCTGTATAAACTATATGCCACACCATAAAGAGGACAACGGACTGGATTGGTTCGCGTGGGCGTAGTGCGGGGAAAACCCAGAGCTGAAAGGCAATCAAAACTAAAATTAAGGACACACGCGATGCGATGTTGGAGGCAGTAACAGGAGCAGGAGGAGCAGGCTGAATAGCAGGGAAGCAGGGGGACTGGGGGAGACGGAGGAGCGACGCTGGACATTGGCTCGACTGCGAGGGACGACATTTGATGTGCTTGGTGGAGGTTTATGGCAGGAAAGGAGACCACCAGGAGCAGGCAGGATGTGGGCACGGACAGTAAATGAAATGAAAAACTAAATGCAATAAATTATGCAAAATGTGCGGTGGAAAATGTTAGAGGGGGGAGGGGGGGAGCGAGGAAAATCGAAACTGAAACACAAATTGAAAGGCGACTTGCTAGTGGCGAGTGGCGACTGTGGATGTGGATATGGAGGTCATACCTGACGGCAAAGTCAACGCGAAGGTCAAACCAGAGTTCGGGGAGAAGGTCACACAGAGTTCGAAAAGGGGAGGGAGTGTAAGAGCGAGAGCGAGGGAGAGAGCGAAAGCCTGCTGCAAGGTCATCCAATCATCCGCCCAATCGGCAGCACCACACTTTATGGGGCAGCATCCTCGCATCCGGGCAAGGACTTCTTGCACAACGACGCATCACGTGGCACAGCTGCTGCAGCTGAAGGAGCCCTTCCCCCGTCCGCCTGCCACTGCCTCGTGCCTCTGCTGCAGCAACAAGTTACATGAATGCCACACACAGCACAAAAGTTTGGCATAATTATTATCCCGCCTGCCGACTGCCGCCTGCCGCCTCCCGCCACGTTGCCGTTACGCTGCGCACGTTGCACAACACTGCATTGGGGCATGTGGCACGGGGGCACGGGGACACGGGGCCACAATAGAGAAGCCAATTTCGTTTACACAAATCTCAGCCACAGAGCCACAGCCACAGCCACAGCGGAGTGCTGCTGCTGCTGCGGCGCCAAACAAAGCTGCAACGTGACGCAGTTTTTAGCTAACAAAATGAATCCGTATTCGAATTCAAATCTGCCGCTGGCTCTGCACTCCGCCGCTCCGGCGTTGCATAAAAGATTACCGTAACTGTAAATGGAAACGCACGAGGCGGCGCCTGCTCTCGAACGACTGCCCCTTGCGGCACGAGGCGTTGGATTAAAGTCCCGATCAGGGAATTCCCAGAAATTAATTTCCTTTCAATACTTTCGAACAGCACGTGGAGGCTCTCGGGGGATCCAGTGGAGTGCCCTTAAGCTTTCGAGATCTTAAAAGTTTCCCAACAAAAGGGGACCCTAGAAATGTAGGCTCCTTGAGAGATAGAACCCATGCACATTCCAGGAAATATCTTGGAGATATCCCACATCCCATAGATCGTAATGCATGGATTTCCCAAGAACTTCTGCTGGAAAAGATTTCCAGGAAAACCATGGAACGATGTAGGTGCTATAACCCCTTTGGGGTCTCTCTCTCTATCCCTCCCTCTCGCACACGTGGTCTTTGTTATCGCACTGTTATCGCCCTGTTATCGCTAAGACCCCCTCGTGTTATCGGTTAAGTGGTCGATCGCAAAACAAATTCATTGGGGAATTGCGGCGTCTTACGAGGGGAAGAGGGCAGAGAGCAGAGCTGATAAATGTTGGAAGGGCGGACGGCACCCCTGTGCTGGATCGGGGCTCCGCCGCACAATGGCTTGGCGTTCACAGATTGTTTGCCGTACGGGTAATTGCAGTAATCATATTGCAACAATTGCTGTATCAAGCTATGGCTATGGCTATGCGGATTGAAGGCAATTAAAGCCCAATCCCAGTGCACACGATCCCCCCCTCCCCCCCTTGTGGCGCCCTCTTCCTCTGGTGCCACGTGTTTGTGGTCATTACTCAATTTTCGATTACGAAACAGAGAACCGAGAACAGAAAACAGAGATGATATTGTGGTATATTAACGATGGTTAGGGATGTAAATGATATCGTAGTAGCTCTGAATATCTTCTGACGGTAGCTTGGAGGCTTTTTTAGGGTAGTACTCCCCGGTACCCCCCCTGTACCACTGTACATCCCATTGATGGTTAACCGAAGCCCCTCCCAAAATATTTCCATAACCAAAAATGCAAATTTGTAGCTCTTTTCTTTCCTGTTTCTTTTTTTTTTTACCACAAACCAAAAAAAGTGCAGTTTAAACCCCACGGAACGGAACAACGGAAGTGGGAACAAAGCCAACAAAAACAACTACAACAACAAATTATGTTTTTGTTCAAAAGAGAGACTCGAAAAAATACCAAATACTCGTACATTTTCTCTTTTTTTTTATTATTTTCAAAACGGAAGCGGAAAGGCGCTAAATGAAAAAAGCAAAGAAAAACAAGGTACAAAAAAAAATAAAACAAATTACAATAAGTGAATAGATAGCATGGGAAAGAGAGAGAGGGGAAGAGCGAAGGCATGGAGAGAAGTAAAGGGAGCAAGACAGAGAGAGAGTAGCCAGAGGGACGGAGAGGAGTATGCTGATGGGATGAAAGGCGGGAGAGCCGGAGCGGTGGATACCGATATACCGATACACCGGTAGAGAGTGTGTTCGAGAGCATACCATACAAAATCAACAGGTTAGTTGGGTTCGTGTAGTCGATTCAACCTGCAGTCCGGGGTTCGGGGTTCGGGGTCTGGAGCTGGGGTCTGGGGTCCGGTATCTGGTGTCTCGGGGTTCGGGGTCTGGGGTCTGGAGTCCGGGCTCTCGCTGCTGCAGTGCGTCGCCGCATATTAAATGCGCTGATTAATCGAGGCAAACAATAAACAAGGGACAGGGCGACAGACAGACAGACAGACAGGAGACGGAGACAGGAGACAGGCGAAAGAGAGACGGAGAACCAGAGGTGAAAAGAAAAAGACACAACAGAGAGGGAGATGGAAATGGAGAGGTAAAAACGGGGGCAAGACACAAGGAATGTTGTTGCTGAGCCACAGAGACATAATGGGGCACACAGGAGGCGGGGTGGGTGGAGCAGGGGGTTGTATAAATATTTGTCGCTGCCGCAATGAGAGCAATGCACGGGCAAGCATTTCCACTTGTCAACGCACCTGACGATGGAGGCAACAAACAACAACAACAACAGCAACAACAGTAGCAGCAGAGGTACAAGAAAAAAAATGCAGCAGCAGCCAAACACGAACATTCGTGCACACACACACACAGGCACACACACACAAGGTATATTACCCAGAGGGGTGGGGCAGAGTCTCTCAGTGAGCTTTGAGACTGGGACACAGGCCTTTCCTTTCCCTCTAACATACCCTGCGCCTGCACATTGCACACGAAAACAAGTTCCAAAAGCAAAGAACAAGCAGAGCCGTCAATTGCTCGGCGACCCCTCTCCCCCCCTCGTTCTCTATCTCTATTCTACCTCTCTGCCGTACTCTCTCTCTCTCTCTCTATCTGTCCCTCTCTCTGGCACGTCCATACAATCTTGCAGAAATGGGAGCAGCAGCAGGCGGCACGGCAGAACGTGCAAGAACAACGGAGAAAGTTTGCGCTCAGCCAAGAAAAAGAAAAACAAGAAGAAGAAGAAGATGGCGAGGCAGCGGTAGAGGCAAAGCAATTACAGCAGCTTTCATTCTTCTGCCGCTGTCTGGCCTCCGCCTGCACCTCCCCCTCCTCCTCCTCCACCTCCACCTCCTGCTTCGTGTCATTATGATCAACATTTTTGTTGCATATTCAAACATTTGCATACAGCGCTCCTCTCTGCCCACACTGCTCCTCGTCATTCCAGGATCAAGTTATATTAAAAAAAGGTACGCCTGTCCACTGCTTGGCATACAAATCAGTTTTATCTTCATTCAGAGAGGGAGAGAGAACAGAGAACAGATGGAAAACCAAGTAGGAAACCTCACCCTCTTCTCAACACACCTTGCGGTTGGCAGAACTTGTTAACCCAAGGAGCGCTCGGCAGAAGCCAGCCACAGCTCAGCCTCTCAAAGATCCATAAAAGATTGAGACCGAGACTCCACTCACAAAATGCCAAAAATGGCACTCGTGCAACAAATTGCAAACAGCATGTTGCAAGATGAAGCCAAGAAAACTAAAATAAAAATAACACAAAACTGTCGCCATTTGCCTTTCTAAAAAAGAGAAGGAGAAGAATGCTAACACAAAACCCACATGAAATGCATGTTTTTTTTTTTTTGTACTTTCACAAATAAAAAAACAAACTAAAAAACAAATGAAATAAATACGAAACCAGTTCAGAAAAAAAACTTATTCAAAAAAATAGATGTATCAAGTGGCAAATGAGAGGAGGAGGGTATAAAGATGCCAGAAAAAAAGAGATCTCTATGCATCAACACAATCCACAAAGAAATTTAAGAGCTGAAAGATCATCGAGGTACTTGGTGAATGCCGTGCCTTCCTGGGGCTTGGACTTGGCCAAGATCCGGGCAGATCGGAGACTTCAAGGGGCTGTAAATAGACTTTGATCTGCCTCGAAGCGAAGCCCTTTCGCTGTGTCCATCAGAAAGTATGCCCTTTAGGCCTTCGATTACCCCTCTGCTCCTTGTGGAACATCCTTCAATGCTTTGGATGATTAACATTTCAGGTTCTCCCACTTAATCGATAGACGGATGGATAGATATGCACGAGTAGTCCTCTATAGAGAGGCACGTTATACTGGTTCTTCCTACGAGTACTCCTATGATCAGAACCCCCCCTCCCCCGATCGAATACGAATGGTTCTTCCAATGCCGCTTTACAAATGTGGCCTAATGTTGCATAGCCTCCTTCCACATGCAACATGTTGCTGGAGAAAACATGATTTAAATTTTGCAAATCGGAAGTTCGCGTTTTGCCCATTTTCCATGCTTGGCCAAATGGAAAATGCAATAAATCAAATGCAACAGCAACAACAATGCCGCTTGAATGCATTTCTTGTTTAGAGCAACAAAAAAGACAACAAAAACTTTGGCAAAAAGAGTTCAGAGCTTGGCAACAATATGGCAGGGCAGCAAGCAGTGCGCCATGTTTAGATTTGTTGCTGCACTTGTTGTTGTTGCTTTAATTGTTTCTCTGCCTCCAGTGCTGCCTGCGCTGCTGCTTTGTTGTTTTAATTTTTGTAATTGCATTGCACACTTGATTGCATGCAAGAGACGTTGCGACGTCGACGTCAACATCCACAGCAGCAGCAGAGACATCGCCAGTTGCCTGCAATGACGCCAATAAACAACCAGCGCCCCAGCGACAACAACAACAACAACAGCAATAACAATAACAACTACAACGCCCCCTAGCGATCTCTCTTGCTGGCTGGCTGGCTGGCTGGCTGGATCTCTCTCTCTCGCTCTCCCGCGATGTTCTCTCTTTTAAGTACTGCCTAAACGAGGCATCAAATGCAGCGCAGTTTGTGTGTGTATTTTGGGTTCCTCTCAGTCCACATTACTTGCGTAATTAATCGCTATAGAAAGGGTTTTTCCTGCACATTCCTGCTATATAACAAGCCCCTTGTTTATGAAGTGCTTAGGCAATATACTCGGGTTTCTTTCAGAGAGAGAGAGAGAGAGAGAGAGAGAGAGAGAGAGAGAGAGAGAGCTCCCAGCTTCACCGCAGCACAATCCGCAGATTCAATTACAGCCAACAGCAAAACAAAAAACAATCAAAAAGATGGCCTTTAAAGAGTTTCGTTTTGTTTTTTTTCTTTGCACTTTAACAATAAATAGGCGTCGTCGACGGTGGCGGCAGCAGAGTGAAATTTCCAAATGCAATTTAAATTTAAATTGCACGGATCTACGGCAGCATGATTTTAGGAGAGTTTTCCAAAGCAGAAAAGCAACACGAAGCAGGAGGGGAAAAACCGAACATAAATGAGGTAAAAGCAGCATTCACCCACACTCCTACGGCCTCCTCCTCCCCCCTCTCTCTCGCACTCTCCCTCTCTCTCTCTCTGTCTCTCTGGCTCACCCACACACGACACCGTGTATGGTGCTAGCTCTTTCCCACAGCCAGACAGACAGTGGAACGTATGTGGATGTGGATTATTGGACTGTGTGAAAGCTTTTGAATGCCGACAACTGCCACCCGCTACAATGCTCCCCTGCCTCCCCGCTTTCTCCCTCCCTCCCACTGCACAAACGATCCACTTTGAGCATTCATTTTGATCTCTTTTTTTTTCTTTTTTGGTGGCTTTTCTCTGGCTCTTTCGGTTAAATGTTGCATGTAGTTGACAAGACGACAGGCGGCGGCGGCGGCAGCAACAAAAATCATTTCAAATTAAATGTAATTCATGGCAAATGCGAAAAAACCCCAACGAAAATAACACAAAATTAAAGGGAAATTTGTGCACCGTAAAATTTTCTTTGGGTGAAAGTTTTTCAGTTGTTTATTTTTTTTTTTTGGCTCTTCACAAAGATAAGATCAGACATTTGAAATAAAGTGAATTGCCATTGCCAAAAGCGCTCGAAATTCGAATTGAATTGAATTGAATAATGAATGAGTGCTTTTCGGGGACGTGCAAGAAAAAACAGAATCATGGGTGGATCTCAATGGAGGTTCAAGGGAGATCCAATGGAAGAACCTTCGAAAGAGAGACCTTCTTTCACTTCAAGAAAGATTCAATTAAATATAAAGCAATAAATGCCCAATGATGTGAAAGATTCTAGATCTTGATTGGTTCTCAGTTTCGGAGTTTGGAGGCTCTTTCTGAGGTTGCAAGGCCCATCCAGATCGTATGCTAACTTAACCTTAAACGATCGTTATGCGATCCTTTTCCCCAAGTACTTTCTTTGAACTCGTGTGTGTTCAAGTCTGTTGCCCAGAGGGGTACGGTGCGGTGCGACGGGCTACTGTTCACTGTTCACTGTTCTCACATTCCACATTCCACATTCGAGTCATGTACTGCGACAATAGACTTCTCTGGCAAATCTTTAGCATTGTAATTGAGAATTCTTTGCTGGCTTTTTCTATAGTTTTTTCATAGCGAGACGACTTTATATCGAAGTAAACAAAATGCTGACGACCGCTTAGAGGTCGCTTGGTTCCGTCTGTGACAGAGAGAGAGAATGACAACAACCAAAGCAGCGACGGAAAGAACACAAACGTGGTGTGGAAACGTTGATACCCTTTCTGATCGCGAATTGATTGTTTCTATATAGATTTACATTCCTCTTGGCTGGGATTATTTCCGATTTAATTTCAGAATCGAAAGATTCCTAGAAACGCTATCGAGGGTACCCTTTTCTCTGGTATTAAAGGGTATGGGAGCAAACAGCATACATAACTCTAGCAGCGAGCGGCGACGACAGTGACGGCAGCAGCGTCGACGTCCTTCAAGCGAGCATTAGAAGCGTAACGAAGCGCCGCGGCCGGTAGTCGGCAGCGACGTCAACTGCAATGACCTAAAGTAACCCACAAGGAGAGGGAGAGGGAGAGGGGGAGGGAGGGGCAGAGGGAGAGGAGGAGTGGATAAGGCTAACAGCAGCAAACAAGCGGGCGAGCGAGAGAGACGGCCAAAGAAGAGTATTGCACAATGCACTAGCGGCAAGAGGGTGTGCGGTGCAGTGCGGAGTGGTAGCCGACAGCCGACGGAAATGGGCGCTTAAAGTGGGCGTGCCTAGGTGTGTGTGTGTGTGTGTATGTGTGTGCAAGAGTGGGTGAAAAACAACTTTAGAACAAAAACTAATAAAAAAAAGAACCAAGAAAGAGGTGAGCTATGAACGTTGCCAAGGCAAAAGGGTGGGGGGTGGGGGGACGTGGGGAGGTCTTATGGGTGAATTATACAATATTCCCACATATTCCAGGGTATTTTTATAACTGACAAGACCAGCGAAGCGGAGCTAACTTCAATTGAGGTCAAAAGCACTTGATGGACAGGAGCAGGGAAAGAGAGAGGGAGAGGGAGAGAAGGACGGAGGGCGGGCGGTGGGGATCGCAACACATGTCCATTGCAGGCGATAGCAAAGTAGCCTCGAGGACAAGCCACAATAAAACGAAGGTAAGGCGGTTCGAAAGAGAGAGAGAGAGGACGGCAGCATAAAATGCGTTCCAGAGTTCCAGAGAGCGGAAAATAGAGTGGACTGGAGTGAACTTTTTCGTTTTATAACTTGCTTGAGACGAGACTTGAACAAGAACAACTACAAACATAAATAGCATCCGAGCAAACCAGGCCTCTCTGCCTCTCTCTCTCCCTCTCTTTGTGTGTCGCGCTCTCCCAGCGTCACGTCAGACAAACCAAACAGCATCTCCCCCCACTCCCTGCGCTTTGCCCACACTCTAACAAGTCGTCATAATCATCGTCGTCATCATCGTCATCATCATCATCATCGAGTGAACTGGAACAACGACACTTTGTTGGTTGGACGACGACAACAACAACAACAACACATCTGACGCATGCGAGCGCAAAGAAGAATGGGAAAACACACACACTAGCGCGCACACACAAAAACTGCATTAGCAGTGGACGAGAACTATTACGGTTAATCACTTACACTGCTTGCATGTGCCAAACGCTTGCTCTAATGAAATGAATTAAATAAGAGCAGATTCGTTTGGGGAAAGAAATAAAATTTATAATTAGTTTGCTGGAAGTTTGCTCAAAATCGTTCACTTTTTCGTGACTCTGTCCAGACTGAGGAACAGCTTCGCTGCTTTGGTTTTGGCATGCCTTCAGCATTGGGCGAGCCACATGGCACTCAATCATTCACTCTTGCATAATTTGATGTGTCTTGCCTACTTGATTATTCATCGTTTTCCTTTGACTCTGCTTTTTTCTATTTCATATTTCTCGAGTCCAGCACGGATCCTTTTTCTTTCTTTTTGCGCCATGAGGGATCATTAACGGCGCCGTGCCCCGTGCGCCTCCTCCCCGGCCTCTCACGGCCGTTCCAAAGTTCAGGCCAATCCCACAGTCCCACAGACTTTTTCGGGTTCGTTCCCAGCAGACCCGAAAAAACCTCAAACGATTTCAAATTTCAGTTTCCAATGTAATTTAAATGCAAATACAAAACTGCCTAAAGAAGGAAGCGAAACGAAACGAAGCGAGAAGAAAGGAAAGGAAAGGAGAAGCCAAAAGCAAATGAAGACAGCGACTGGCAGGCAGGCGGCAGGCAGGCGACGGAGTAAAGGAAATTAAGCAAAAAAGGGAAAGCGTGTCAATTTGATTGAAAACACACAAAATAAACGCAAAAATAATGATAAAAGACACACGTAAATGAACAGCAAATTGCAGGAAGGGGGGGAAGGGCGCGGGTAGGGCGAGGGTGGAACGAAAGGAAAAGCCAAGCGCGGAGCTGCAAATGAGAAATCACGAATTCAGCGATTTTGCAGCCACCACTGCATAAAGCAGAAGCAAAACCGAAACCAATGCAAATTCAGAGATACAAAAAAAAAAAAAAAAAAAGCAAAAGCAAAAGAAAAAACTGCAATGCAAAAGCAAAGGCAAACGTGGAATGGAGCAATGGGCAATGCAATTTAAATGAAAACAAAACTTTAAGATTATTGATTCGCATTCCATTGATTTGCTCTCCCTCTCTTCCCCTCTCTCTCTCTCTGTCTCTCTCGCTCTGGCGCTCGTGTCTCTTTCTGCTGTTCACAATTGAAATCGCATTAAGCGCAAAGACGGGTGCTAGGGGGGGGTGGTGGAGGGTTGCAGAAGCAAAAGCAGAAATTCGACTTTGTCCCCGACAGAAAAATCTCGGTCAAAAGCGACAGACGAAGAGGCAGAGAGCAGAGAGGCAGAGAAGCGGCAGAGATGCGATGCAGCAGCAAAAGCAATTGGAAAATATTTTTCAGTCTCTTGTAATGGAATTTCTTATTTGTGCAGAATTTTCTTCTCAAATCTCAAATGCATTCTTTTCTTTTGGGCTGTCTGTCAAGGGGCGGGGGGGTGTAGTGGGGGGTGCTCTTTCGTTATGAATTAGCGGCCCCATCACAATGGGTACCGCGGATAAGAAATGATGAGTTTACTCAAAGGAGAATAATATCTCGACTTTGGAAGCGATAAAAAACACTATTCGCTGGGTTTTTCCAACATTTTCTTTGGTAAAAACCTTCTCCCCTGCAAATATGATGAAATCACATACAGTTTTCCCTCCATTTTCGTGTATTTAGAGTATAAAACCAGCTCTATGATTATCCATCATCGGCTTCTACTAATCCTTTCTTCTCTTCATTTCTCATTCACATTTGGCTCTTCTACATCTTCCATTCATAATCTACATCATTATCTGCCCAAATCGTTCTCTTCGTCTCCTTCCCCCTCCTTCTTCAATACCGTAATTCATGAGCATGTTGCAATATTTGCTATTTGTGTTGAAATTTGTCATTCTTATTGTTGTTGCTGTTGTTGTTTGCTTTTGCTGCTGCGGTTTAAGATGATGACGATAATGATGAGAAGAGTGCATGTCCGAGAGTGGGAGTGGGAGAGTGCAATGACATTACCATACACAACATCTGCCACCCGTTATGGGTCCATCCTCTCTCCGTCTCTCTCTGTCTCTGGCTAGCCCACTCCTCCCCTTCCACACGTAGGTGTGCAAATGTAAGCATGTACCACCCCCGCTATGGTTCTCTCTCTCTCTGTCTCTCTCTCAGCCAACAAAGTGCGAAGAGCTTTTAACGGTTGCTGTTACGGTTTTGCGGTTCCCTTTTTTTTGGTTACTTTTCGCACTTTAGGAAAGGGCAGATGCCAGAAAGAGATAGCAAGAGAATGCTAAATGCATTCCCCTTATAAGGTGCTGATAAGAGTCATAACTGGTGGGGGGCGGGGAGGGGTATGGGGGTCATTCGATTATTACTTTTGCAGCTGTGAATGATAACGGAAATAAAGCCATGCTCGATTCCTTATCTGCTGCGAAATGTTCGATAATGCGAGGAGTCGGGCTGTATTCCTGTTCCTGCCATGAGAGGGCGGGAAGGGGGGGGCTCTCGAACGACATGAATTATTTACGCTGCTAATGGGCCAAGCCTCATTCTTGCACCCAATGCAGTCCTCTGACCCACTGTTGACCCCCCTTTCACCCTTTGCCCCTCCTCTCCCTCTCTCTCCCCTTCGATGGAATGGAAAAACAATCCAATTTCTGGCTCGTGTATCTGTTTTTTTTCCCCCTGCTGAATATTATAAAATATGCAGCCAGTCGATGCAATGGAAATTATTTCACTAAAAACAACACGTTGTTTTCCGCATAGAAGGGAGTGAGGGGGGGAGGGGATTAATATCGATTAATGACACGAATAGGTACATATATCTTTATTCCCATCGATTCCCATTCATTTCTTCTATTTTCTAGCACTCTCGAATCTATCGAATGATTTGCCATGAATACAATCCAAGGGTACAAAAACATTCCATTATTAATGGGGAAACCGAAGGAGCATCGCGACGTATGCGCAATGTGTGGGGAATGTCGAAAATATTACTCATACGCCAGGGTGAGCAGAACAACGCATAAAACGCACGAAATGTGTTTCATTTCAGGCAACAGAGCGCCATTAAAAGCTAACCACAGGGAGAACAGAGCGAGCAAGAGAGGGGGGAGAGGAGGAGGGGGGAGGGGAGGAGGAAACATGCAAGTAACAGCAGGAGGCAGGGGGTGGGAGGGGGGAGGGAGGAGGCACCGACACCGAACAACAAAACGCAACATTTAATGTTACGAGCCGCAAAAACGCGAAAAGAAAAACAAGTTCAAAGACCCGAAATATAACAGAAGATCCCCCAACCCCTCCTCCCCGCTGTACCTATAAAAGTGGGCGTGTAACTTCCCCCCAGCCCCCACACACACACACACACAGAGACGGAAAATAGTTCAACGGAAATGAAAACTTCAAGTCCGAAAACGAATTTGAAGGAAATTTGGGATTGGGATTGGGAATGGAATTATGTATAAGCAGATGGCACGATAGGCGAAAAGGAGGCAGAAGGAGAAGGAGTAAGGGGGGAGAAGGAAGAGAGAGGACTACCCTAATAGAGAACCCTAATAATAAGCCTGAGAAATTGAGTGGCCGCCAATCAAAACGCCATAAAAAAGAAAGCAAACAAAATTTGAGGGAAAAAAATGCTAAATAAATGTGAAAAATTCCTCAAAAAATTAACATAAAAATGGAACAAAAGTTGAGCAAAAAGAAACAACTTACAGATATGCCAGATGAGGGATAAGGAATGCAGGGAGCAGCCGACGGGCAGGAGGAGTGGAGACAGGATCTCAAGGAGCGGCGGCACTCACGAGAGAGAAAATTCCTCAAGAACCAGACAAAACAAGAGGCGGGGGAGTGGGGATGGGGCACAGGAAGAGGAAGAAGAGGAAGCACAAGGAGAAATAAAAGAAAAACAGACGGGGAAAAACCCAAACAAAAAAATGAACACAAACTTTTGAGCTGTGTTTGTCGATGGAGGAAAAACTCTCAATGACATTGGTGTAGGTTAAGGGCAGGGGCCACAGAATGGGGCACGGAATGGGGGGGAGCTGGGGGTGGTGTGGCGTTGTGGCTATGGCAGAGCCAGACTATGACTGTGCTGACATCATGGTCTATAAGCCCTTTTTGGGGGGTGGAACCGCAGGCGCACAGGGAGGGGGACAGGGAGGGGGAGGTTTATGTTGCAACATTTCACTTCACCGAATGTCCAATGACTAATAGAAGCAGATGAGTAAGAGGCAGAGCAAAGGCACAGACAAAAACAAAAACAGAAAGCCATAAACGGGGCATAAAACACGGCAAAAGCGAGTCTTTTCGGGGATACCCTTCCCTTTGCGATTCGGGG